>NC_073406.1:18332117-18632117 GCF_028641065.1 Leucoraja erinaceus | reverse complement strand
ACTGGTGAAGTAGGCATACGGATTGCTTGCCATCATCGGCTGAGGTTTTAGGTGTGGGGAGTTGGCACGTCATGTTGCAGTTGTACCAATTGTTGGGAAAGCTGCAATTGGTGCATTGTGTGCAGTTCGGATGCCACAGCGCAGGAAGGATGTGATTACGTTAGAGAGGCCACAGAAAAGATTCCCAGGAATGTTGCCTAGCCTGGACTTACAGGGAAAGTTTGGAGAGGCTGGGATTACTTTCCCTGGGGCAAAGGAGGCTGAGGGGTGACCTTATAGAGGCTTGGGAAAGCGAGAGGGGCATAGATACCCCCTTTTCCCAGGGTGGGAGGAGTCTAAAACCAGAAGGCAAAGGTGTAAGGTGAGTGGGGTACAATTTAGAGGGCTTGTGTGGTAAGTGGTACATGGACAAGCTACAGGGGGGAGTGACAGAGGCAGACACAATTACAATGTTTTAATGACATAGATTTGCCACAGAAGGCTGTGTGGTCATGACAATAGATATTTTTAAGGGGGAGATAGATAGATTCTTGACTAGTTCGGGTGTCAGGGGTTACGGGGAGAAGGCGAGACATAATGATACGAAAACAGGCGGGAAGGTAGGTAGTGTAGAGAAAGCAGGGACTCTGCAGAAGGACCGGTTGGGAGAGTGGGCAGAGAAGTGGCAGATGGAAAAAAAAGGGTCGCAAAGTGTCGAGTTATGCATTTTGGTAATAGGAATAAAAGTGTAGACAATTTTCTAAATGGTGAGTGCAAAGGGACTTGGGAGTGCTGGTGCGAGTTTCCCAAAATGTTAATCTGCAAGTCCAATCGCTAGTAAAGAAAGCAAACTAAATGCTAGCATTTATTTCAAGAGGGCTTGTATACAAAAACAGGGATGTAATGCTGAGGCTCTATAAGGCGCTGGTAAGGCCGCATTTGGAATATTGTGAGCGATTTTGGGCACCATATCTGAGGAAGGATTTGCTAGCTCCAGAGATTTACAAGAATGATCCCAGGAATGAGTAGGTTAATGTATGATGAGTGTTTGTCGGCACGGGGCCTATACTTGCTCAGTTTAGTTTATTGTCATGTGTACCGAGGTACAGGGAAAAGCTTTTTGTTGCGTGCTAACCTGTCAGCAGAAAGCGAATACATGATTACATACTATCCATTTGCAGTGTGTAGATATATGATGAGGGAACAACGTTTACTGCAAGGTAAAGCCAGCTAAGTCCAATCAAGGATAGTCTGAGGGACATCATTCACCATTGCCTGATAACAACTGGGAAGAAACTGTGCCTGAATCTGGAGGTGTGCGTTTTCACACTTTTATACATCTTGCCTGATGGGAGAGGGGAGAAGAGTGAGTGGCCAGTGTGCGACTCATCCTTGATTATGCTGCTGGCCTTGCCGAGGCAGCATGAGGTGTAAATGCAATGAATCGAAGGTCGTGGGGTTACAGCCGGCGTGCTTGTATATTTCCTGCTCCCTTTAGACTCACTGGAAAATCTCCTACACCACTAAAATAGTGAAACAAAAGTGGGTTTGAGCATTAATAGCAGTAACATGCAGTAGTCCAGAAAATCCACTGGTTTGGCACCACCAAGGTTCATGGGATGTGTAGGAAGCAACCGCAGATGCTGGTTTAAACCGAAGATAGACACACAAAGCTGGAGTAACTCAACGGGTCAGGCAGCATCTCTGGAGAAAAGGAATAGGTGACGTTTCGGGTCGAGACTCTTCTTCAGACCGAGAGTCAGGGGAGAGGGAAACGAGAGATATAGACGGTGATTTATAGGATGCTGGATTGAAAAAAAATTTTATCATAAGATCTGGAGTTTCGAGGAATGAGAGGTGAGCTCATAGAATGTGTACAGGATAATGATGAGTTTGAAGTTACCTCAGATGGGCCTTTCTAGAAATAGATGTCACAGACTCGGGCCATTCAGGACTGAGATGAGCAGTACTTTCTTCACGGAGGAGGTTATTAAACTTTGGACCTCTCTGTCAGGGGTACTAGTGGAGGGTCAGTCACTGAGACTATCCTTGAAGGACAGAAATAGATCTTTAGATATTAAGAGGATCAACGGAAATGGGGAGGCGCTGAGGTAAAAGATCAGCCCAGCCCAGATCTAATGGAACGGCAGAGAAGAAAGGAAGGGCCGAATGCCCACTCGACGGGCCGAATGGCCTTATTCTGCTTCTATGTCTTATGGTTCGGCCACTTCTTGTGCGCAATCAAAGGGAGATCTGTTTCCAGTAAAACACAAAGTGCTGGAAGAACTCAGCTGGCCGGGCAGCATCTGCGGAGGGAAATGGTCAGGTAGATATTTTGAGTCGGGACACTTTTTTAAGGGCCTGCCCCACTTGGGCGACCTAATCCGCGTGTTCTGGCGAGTTTGCCCTTGACTCATACCCGCAGCATGGTCGACATGAGATCGTAGGAGGTCATTGTAACTCTCCTTCATGCTCAAGAGTAATCCCCACGTACTCGAGGCCTCAGCTAGGTCGCGGCGTTTTTTTCAATATGTTAATAAATGCTCGCGAGTAAAAGGTCGCCATAGAAAAAATCGATACTTTTTTTACTCGTAGGTTTAGTCGTAGTAGATCGTAGCAAGTCGGCATGTTAGTCGTAGGTAATCGAGGGTAGTTGAAGGTAGTCGTAGATAGTCTTCATCATAGTCGAAGGGAGATCGAAGGAGGTCGTCTTCACTCTCCACTATTCGGTGTCCAATTTTCCCGAAGTTAGTCGAAGCTAGTCTTCAACATAGTCAAAGGAGGTCTTCAACATGTCTTTTTTTCAAACTCTTCTAAACTCGCCAATTAGGTCGCCCAAGTGGGACAGCCCCTTTAGATTGATGAAGGATTTTGACCCGAAACACCTTCCGTCCATTCCTTCCATACATGCTGCCTGACCCGATGCGTTTCTCCAGTACTTTGTGCTTTGCTCAAGATTCCAGCATCTGAAGTCTCTTGTGTCTCTTGTTTAAGGTTTTGTCTCCGCATTCGTTGACTTTATCACATGTGCTTCCATTTGTCTCTTCGAGCTGCGTGGACCTGTCGAGGCATGCATCCGATTACGTTGGTAACTGGCAGGTATTGGCAAAAACGGGAAAGCAGACTATTATCTAAATGGTGGCCGATTGGGAAAGGGGGAGATGCAGCGAGACCTGGGTGTCATGGTACACCAGTCATTGAAGGTAGGCATGCAGGTGCAGCAGGCAGTAAAGAAATCAAATGGTATGTTGGCTTTCATAGCAAAAGGATTTGAGTATAGGAGCATGGCGGTTCTCCTGAGATGTATAGGGTCTTGGTGAGACCACACCTGGAGTATTGCGTACAGTTTTGTTCTCCAAATCTGAGGAAGGACATTATTTGCCATAGAGGGAGTGCAGAGACGGTTCACCAGACTGATTCCTGGGATGTCAGGACTGTCTTATGAAGAAAGACTGGATAGACTTGTTTTATACTCACTAGAATTTAGGAGATTGAGAGGGGATCTTATAGAAACTTACAAAATTCTTAAGGGGTTGGACAGACTAGATGCAGGAAGATTGTTCCCGATGTTGGGGAAGTCCAGGACAAGGGGTCACAGCTTAAGGATAAGGGGGAAATCCTTTAAAACCGAGATGAGGAGAACGTTTTTCACACAGAGAGTGGTGAATCTCTGGAACTCTCTGCCACAGAGGGTAGTTGAGGCCAGTTTATTGGCTATATTTAAGAGGGAGTTAGATGTGGCCCTTGTGACCAAGGGGATCAGAGGGTATGGAGAGAAGGCAGGTACGGGATACTGAGTTGGATGATCAGCCATGATCATATTGAATGGCGGTGCAGGCTCGAAGGGCCGAATGGCCTACTCCTGCACCTAATTTCTATGTTTCTATGTTTCTATGATGTGGACTATATTTCTTGCGAATTGCAACCACCGAACTGTTGCGTCAATAATGGTTACTGGATGCATAGGTCATGAGGTAGGAGCAGAAATAGGCCATTTGGCCCATCAGGTCTACTCCGCCATCCAATCATGGCTGAGCTATCTCTCCCCCCTAACCCCATTCTCCTGCCTTCTCCCCTTAATCCCTGCTGTGTTTGAAAGTACAGAGAAGTACAAGTACATGTAGCTTCTTTGGCACAGTCGGTCCCGTTATTCTCTGTTTGCTAAAGGCGCTGACTGAAACTTCAAGTCACATCGAGCGGAGTTTATTGCTATTTACACAAATACAGTGAGGTACAGGTACAATGAAAAGCTTGCTTGCAGCAGCATCACAGGCACATAAACGACACTCATATAAATTATATGTAAATTATACATCTGCAATACAGTGCAGAGTGAATGTGTGGAATTCATTGCAACAGACGGCTGTGGAGGCAGAGTCATTTGGCTATTTTTAAAGTGATTGACAAAATTCTTGATTGTAATGGCATCAAAGGTTATGGGAGAAGGCAGAGAGAATTTGAGAGGGGAAGAGAGTCATCCATTTAAACTTACAAAATTCTTAAGGGGTTGGACAGGCTAGATGCAGGAAGATTGTTCCCGATGTTAGGGAAGTCCAGGACAAGGGGTCACAGCTTAAGGATAAGGGGGAAATCCTTTAAAACCGAGATGAGAAGAACTTTTTTCATCAGAGAGTGGTGAATCTCTGGAACTCTCTGCCACAGAGGGTAGTTTGAGGGCCAGTTCATTGGCTATATTGAAGAGGGAGTTAGATGTGGCCCTTGTGGCTAAAGGGATCGAGGGGGTATGGAGAGAAGGCAGGTACAGGATACTGAGTTAGATGATCAGCCATGATCATATTGAATGGCGGTGCACTCGATGGGCCGAATGGCTTAATTCTGCTCCTATGACATAAACATAAGAAAAAAGTGGCGTGCAAAAATATTAGTCTAAAGATATTAGTCTAAAACAAAATTAGAAAGCAAGTCCATGATAGTGCAAGAGGTGGTCCGTGCAGTTAGAGGTAGGGTTAGAATTCAAGAACCCGGTGGTTTAAGATTGTAGCTGTTCCTGAATATAGCAGATAGTTCGAGCAGGACTACTCTGGACTAAAATTTGTCCTCTGATTTATCTGCTAAAACCTATCCTTTAAAATGTGAAGCCTGCTCAAAAAAAGCAACGTGGCAAGAGACTGCAGATGTTGGAATCTTGAGCAAAAGTCAAAGTGCTGGAGGAATTCTTTGGGCCAAGAGGGAAATGGAGACAACATTTTGGGCTTCGACCCTGCTTCAGGCTAAAGATGACATTTTGGGTTTGGACCCCTCTTCAATCATTTGGGTATTTTTAAAGTGGAGATTGACAAATTCTTGATTAGTAATGGCATCAAAGGTTATGGGGAGAAGGTTCATGTGATACGAGCCAAATTATGCCATTCGGCCCATCAACTCTACGCCATTCGATCATGGGTGATCTATCTATCCCTCTCATCCACATTCTCCTGCCTGCTCCCCCATAGCCATTGAAAAGATAGCATTTGTGGTTGGGACCCTTCTTCAGCCTAAAGAAGGGTCCCGACGCGAAACATTGTCTGTTCATTTCCCCTCCGCAGATGTCGCCTGACCTGCTGAGTTCCTCCAGCACTTTCTTTACAGCTACAAATTGCAAGAGAGTGAACTATGGAGGAAAGTTTAGAATGAATCCAATGGGGAGAAATGGTAGGTGATTCCTTCACTGGCCGTTTGGCAGGTTTGGTGGATTGGCAACAAAAGGAAGTGGTCCAGGAGAATAGTTGAGTGCATTCTAAAGGGAATTGGATGAGTTAATGAGAGAAGAAAGCGACAGTCTGAAGAAGGGTCTCGACCCGAAAAGTCACCCATTCCTTCTCTCCAGAGATGCTGCCTGTCCCGCTGAGTTACTCCAGCTTTTTGTGTCTATCTTCAGTTTAAACCAGCATCTGCAGTTCCTTCTTACACAACATCAAAAGCAATGTTGAAAGGCTAATGTGAAATATGTGGCGAGCTGTGTAGAGATGGAAGCCAAGGTTTATAGACCAAATAGTCAAGAGTGTTTTATCGTTATGTGTCCCGAAATAGAACAATGAAATTCTTATATGCAACAGCACAACAGCTGTGCAAACATAGTGTTCTCGAAACACACACATATATATTATACGTATATATAAAAAGCTGGAGTAACTCAGTGGGACAGACAGCATCTCTGGAGAGAAGGAAAGGGTGACGTTTCAGGTCGACGCCGAGTCTGAAGAAGGGTCTCGACCCGAAATGTCAACATTTCCTTCTCTCCGGAGATGCTACCTGTCCTGCTGAGTTACTCCAGCTTTTTGTGTTTATCTTTGGTGGGGAAGGGTTGACTAGCAGTTACTACATGGAGTAAAGGGCCTGTCCCATTTATTTAGGCGACCGTATTTGCGAGTTCAGGAGACTCTGTGCCCGCCACAAGCTCCCCACATGGTCGTAGGTGGTCTCAGGCGAGTCTCCTTCATTGTCGAGAGGAGTTCCCGCACGGTGGTTACTATTCGCGGCCTCAGCATGGTCGCGCAAAAATTTTCAACATGTTGAAAAATTTTCCGCAACCAAAAATTGATCGCCATGGAGAAAATCGATATTTTTGAAGTTGCAGTGTAGTGGTAGTGGGGTCGCCATGTCGTGGTAGGTAGTCGACGTAGCCGTAGGTAATCTCCTTTGCTGACCCGGCATTTTAATTGACTCATTGGGGGACGAAAAACGTAAGCATGAGTTTTCAGAACCAAGGATAACCGACCGGTAATGTTAAATGCCCGCTAAACTTCACAGCTGTGTATCTCTGGTTTATTAAAAGTTGTCTGGCTTCTTAAAAGTTTCTCCCCCCCCCCTCCTCCCCTGCCCCCCTCCCCCCTCCCTCCTTCTCCCCCCCCCTGCCCCCTCCCCTCTCCTTCCCCCCTTCCCCCCTCCCTCCCCCTCCTTTCCCCTCCCCCCCCCCTCCCTCCTTCTCCCCCCCCCCCTTCTCCCCTGCCCCCCCTCCTCTCCCTCTCCCCTCCCTCCCTCCCTCCCTCTCCTCCCTCCCTCCTCTCTCCCCCCCCCCCTCCCTCCCCCTCCCCCCCCTCTCCCCCCCTTCTCCCCTTCCTCATTCCCCCCTCCCCGCTCTTTTGAAGGACTTGGCATACACTGTGCTAGCCGTCTTTAACCTTCCTGTTCATCGTGGGTATCACATTGGCTTTGCAACGTGTGAATTTCAGACAACACGCTAAAACATAGATTGTGCATACATTATAGAGGAATTATACATACATACATTTTTACAGGACGGTGAATTCTACATACATTTTACAATTGGTACAAACTTACACAATTGGTAAACAAGTCCATGGCAGTGCACCGGGTGGTCCGTAGAGTTACGTTGCTGAGTTATGATTACTTGGTTCAAGAACCTGATGGTTGTCGGAAAGTAGCTGCTCCTGAACCTGGTGGTGTGGGATTACAGGCGTCTGGAACGCTCAGACACAATGGGCACAAACTGCTGGAGTACCTCAGCAGGACAGGCGGCATCTCTGGATAGAAGGGTTGGGTGACGTTTTGGGTCGAGACCCTTCTTCAGACTGAGAATCGGGGGAGGGAGAAACGAGGGATATGGAAGGGTAAGGTGTGAAAACGAACGATCAAAGAGGACGAAGATCATGGAAAATGTAGAATAGATCATTGTTCGCCAGGGGAAGTTGACACCGAGGCATTCAAAGTAAAATTTAATCAGGACAGTCAAACTAGTTGGAGAACTAGGATGGGTGGGGGGGGAGGTGGAGAGTGAGGGAAAGCAAGGGTTACTTGAAGATGGAGAAGTCAATATTGATACCGCTGGGTTGTAAGCTGCCCAAGCGAAATATGAGGTGCTGTTCCTCCAATTTGTATTTGGGCCTCACTCTGACAACTCTTTCCTGATGAGCATCGAGAAGAGGGCATGGATATATGTGTTTAAATTATATAAGTGGTTGGAAGGGAAGAGCTGCTGCCTCGTACCTCCAATATCCCGGTTCAATCCCGAACTTATGTGGAGTTTGTATGTTCTCCCTGTGACGCTGTGAGTTTCCGCCCACACATCCCAAACACGTGCAGGTTGGGAGGTTAAATTGCCTCCAGCATGCGGATTTGTCATTGTTCCTGGGGGGAATTGATAGGAATGTCGGAAAAATACATTTGTGCATAAAATGATGAGAGGACTAGGTCGGGTAGTTGCACAGTGTCTCTTGCCCAGAGTAGGTGAATCGAGGACCAGAGGACATAGGTTTAAGGTGAAGGGGAAAAGATTTAATAGGCATCTGAGGGGTAACTTTTTCCACACAAAGGTTGGTGGGTGTATGGAACGTGCTGCCAGAGGAGGTATTTGAGGCAAGGAGTATCCCAACTTTTAAGAAACAGATAGACAGGTATATGGGTTGTACAGGTTTGGTGGGACATGGTCTAGTGTAGCTGGGACATGTTAGCCGGTGTGGGCAAGTAGGGATGAAGGGCCTGTTTCCACACTGCATCATTCTATGGCGCTATGACTCTAATAACATAATATCAGTGTATGGGGGGGGGGGATAGAAACAGGCCTTTTGGCCCATCCAGTCTGTGCCGACCAGCAACAATCTATTTACATGAATACCATTTTATTCTACCCATATTTCCCAAAACTCCCCCAGATTCTACAAGTCATCTTTACATAATTTACCGATACCAATTCACCTAGTAAGCTGCACATCTTTGGGAAGTGGGTGGAAACCAGAGCATCAGGGGAACCCCAATGTGGTCACAGAGAAAATGCAAACTCATCATTGAGAGCTGTAAGGCAACAAGCCTAGCGCTGTGCCACTTTGAGCCTTGCTGAATGAATCTATGACAATGTACGGCCATGACCTTGTATTCAACTAGAGGGTGGTCCTGACCTCCTATCTACCTCCTTGGATGATCTTTTATCAACCCTTGGTGGACTTTGTCATCCACTAAATGCTATTTATTCCCTTTATCCTGTATCTGTTCTCTGTGGATTGTACTCAGAATCATTTCTAGTCTTTTCACTGACTGGATGGCACACACAACTGGGTAGAGCTGTTCACTGTACCTCAGCACATGTGACAATAACAAACTAAACTACACTAACTAAACTAAACTGAAGAAGTCTGAACTGAATTAGTTTGATAAAGGGTCCAGACCTGAAACGTCACCCATCCTTTTGTTCCATAGATGCCGCCTGACTTGCTGAGTTACTCCAGCACTTTGTGTCTACCTTTAATCTAAATTACACTAGCCACGGGAGTAGGTTGTGGCTGGCCACATCTGTATTTCAATGATTCAACGATACATTATTGTCCCATGTACCTAGCTATAGTGAAATTCTTTGTTTTTGCATACAATGCGCAAAGTATGCAAAGATACACCACGTATCTGGTGCCGACAGAATTGCAAACGTTACTCATTATAGTCCTGATGCATCCTCGTTGTGTCGGTGAACCCCCACCCCCCCCCCCCCCCTCCTCCATCCGGTCCTTTTGTTTTCTCAGCAGCGCCCCCTCAAACTCAGCAGTGTGACCCATATACCATATCTATTTTTCTTTGGATCTGAATTCAAACATGGACCACACCTGCAGATTTTCCTTCAAGGAAAAAAAAAATCAGGGAATCAGATGGATGTCGATACCAGCTCAATAGTTCCAATAGTCAAGACTGACTGACAACGGAGGAGGCCCAGGACAGAGAGTCTGAAGAAGGGTCTCGACCCAAAACATCACCTATTCCTTTTCTCCAGAGATGCTGTCTGCCCCGCTGAGTTATTCCACCATCTTGCGTCTGTCTCCAGTTTAAACCAACATCTGCAGTTCCTTTTTTTGTGGCAGCAACCCCCTGCAGATCACTTCAACGGTGGATCATCATTTGTGAAGGAAGGAACTGCAGGTGCTGGTTTAAACCAAAGATAGACACAAAGTGCTGGAGTAACTCAGTGGGTCATCATTTGTGATACTGACTTTTTTTCACACTTGTTAAACTATTTGGATTTAAATCCCTCCATTGCTGCTGTTGGGATTCAGACTCATTTCTCCACATCAGTAACTCACCGTAGTTCCAGGAACTTAATCACATGGTACTGTTCCACAATTCAGTGCAGTGGTGATATTTACCTGCTATTTACCTGCCTCCGTCCCACACGTTTTATGACCTGTAATTAAGTAAAAATCCATCAGCCTCAGTAATTAAACGTAATGACTGATCCAGCGTCATATGGCCACTGGCCGTTGAACAATTCCAAATATTCATTGTCTTTGGAGGACGAGGTGGAATTGGCAGGACATAACCGCAGAAGTATTGTGCAGCCAATATGTCCACAGCTAGCTGCCACAAACGGTGCTGAGATTAGGCCCAGCCAATCTGTTTTCGTTGTCGTATTAAATTGGGAATAAAGGCGAAGACTATTTTCTCAATGGGGAGAGGATTCAGAAATTGGAGGTGCAAAGTTTTGTTTAGTTGAGTTTAGTTTATTGTCACGTGTACCGAGGTACAGTGAAAAGCTTTTGTTGCGTGCAAACAAGCCAGCTGAAAGACAATACATGATTACAGTCAATAGACAATAGGTGCAGGCATAGGCCATTCGGCCCTTCGAACCAGCACCGCCATTCACTGTAATCATGGCTGATCATCCACAATCAATACCCCATTCCTGCCTTCTCCCCATATCCATTGACTCCGCTATCATTAAGAGCTCTATCTAACTCTCTCTTGAAAGCATCCAGAGAATTGGCCTCCACCGCCTAATCGAGCCATTTGCAATGACTTGGGTGTGCTGCTGCAGGGTTCCCAAAAAGTTCATTTGCAACTTGAATCGGTAATAAGGAAGGCAAATGCAATGTTGCAATATTGCGAAACGACTAGAATATAAATACAGGAATGTAATGCTGAGGCTTGGAAAGGCACAGGTCAGGCTGCATTTGGAGTATTGTGAGCAGTTTTGGGCCTCATATCTGAGGAAGGATGCGCAAGTGTTGGCGAGCATCCAGAGGAGGTTAGCGAGATTGATCAAGATTGATGCGAGGGATGAGTGGGTTAACATACGATTTGTATTTGACAACACTGGGCCTGTACTCGGTGGAGTTTAGGATGAGGTGGGACCTCATTGAAACTTTCCGAACAGCGAATGTCCTGGATAGGGTGGATGTGGAGAGAATGTTTCCACTGGTGGGAGATCTAGAACCAGAGGGCATAGCCTCAGAATAAAAGGACATACCTTTAGGAAGGAGATTTCTCTTTGTGGAGGAATTTCTTTAGTCAGAGGTTTGGTGAATCTGTGGAATTCATTGCGATTTTAGAGTGCGATTTGATGGATGGCATACAGAACAAGCATTTCACGCAATCTGTTCACGTGACAATAAAAAACTATTGAACCTTTGATTCACTTGCTTTGCGCACTACCACAGCAAGTACCATCGAAAGCAAGCAATCCACCAAAACATGACTCAACGGCTTCTGAAAGTCATAAAAGTCACTAATCAAATCCAGCCTCTCCTCTGACATTTGGAAGTAGAAATACCATCCACCCAAAATTCAAAGAAGTGTTTGGATAGATCAGATAATCGCACAATGAAGTTTGTCACAACGTCAGTGCTGACTCGTTCAGTCGTTGGGTTTCAGAGCGCTCCCTCAGTCCTTTCTGAAAGGAGGGCTGATGAATTTGCTTGTAGCTGCTTGGACTTGTTCAGAGTTGCACAAGGAACGAGAAGACTGCGGAAAAATTGTGCCAAGCCGCAATATTCCGCTATGTTGTAACAACTGATGAGTATCTGTTACGTACTCTCCAGCCTGGGCAAAGATTGGCGTGATATGTAGAAAGAAGGAACTGAAGATTCTGGTTAATACATAGAAGGATACAAAGTGCTGGAGTAACATGGATAGGATAGTAACTCAGCAGGTCAGGCAGCATCTCTGGAGAACATGGATAGGACCATCAAATACTGGAGTAACTGTTCTCCAGTGATGTTCTCCGGAGATGCTGCCTGATCTACTGAGTTACTCCAGCACTTTGTGCCCTCCTGACGTGGTGTGGTTAGATTTGATCAGATGGGTCAAGAGGCTTGTTCTACGTATGAATCTTCTGATTTGCCAACGCCTTCAATTTAAAATCCTTGTCCTTGTTTGGACATTAGAATCAAAGGAAATGGAGGCAAGGGTGGGAAGGTTGAGGCAACCTAGCAGTCATGATCGTATCACATTACAGAACAGGTTAGAAGTGCCAGTGGTTACTCTTCTTCCTCCTGCCAGTGGCAGAGGCAGGAGAATTGATCATGGAGAATGAGGAAATGGCAGAGCAATTGTGCCAGAACTATTAGAGAATCAAGGGGAGAGCAAGAATGAGGAAGTGAGGAAAATAAATACGTCAAAAAATCATTTTAGAGATGAAATTCTCTTTATTCTAAGAAGAGAGGTACAAGGACTGCAGATGCAGAAATCTTGAGCAAAACACAAAGTGCTCTTTGAGGAGTCACCGATCCTCAATCCAGTGATCCCATCATCCACCGTGCTCTGTTATTGCATCATAGAGTCACTGAACATGGAAACAGGACTTGCAGCTCATTGAATCTATGTCGACCAACAAGCACCCATTTGCACTAATCCTACACTAATCCTAATTCATTCTCCCAACATTACCATCAAGTCCCTCTAGATTCTGCCCCTCAACCACACATAAGGCATCTAGCAGTGGCTGTATATTTTTTTGTGATATGAGAAACGAGAGCGCCCAAAGGAAGCCCACACCGTTTACGGGACGAACATGCAAACATATACAATGCCAGAGGCCAAAATTGAACCTGGAATACCGGATGTATGAGGCAGAGGCTCTACTAGCTTTAGCACAGCGCCACTGCAACAAGAATGAAAAAAAGTTACAGATGCTGAAAATCTGAAAAACAGAGATTGCTGGAAATACTCAGTGGGGTCAGACAGCATCTGTGGACGGATGTACCCCAAAAAAACATCTCATCCACAGACAGAACATAGAATGTGCAGCGCGGGGGTCGGGTTGGCACATAAGTCGGGCCTGCGGTCGAGGGCGAGGATGGCATTGGCGGTCGTGGACAAGCTAAGTGGGTACCGGAGGTCGGACACTCTGCCGAGAACAAAGGGGGACCAGGATTGGGGGGGAACAGCTGAGAGGGAGAACAAATGGAGGACCCGACGTGGGAGGAACCGCTGAGAACTTCGGGGGACCACAAATGGAATGTGTTAAAAATAGTCTGTGTTGAAATAGGATACATGTAATTTTGTCTACGCCCTTTGTGTGGTGACTCTTTGCACACCTTGGGTACGCAAAACAAAGAATATGACTTGTCACATGTGACAATAAAGTTTCATTCATTCATTCATTCATTCATTCATCATTCATTCATTCATTCAATCATCCATGTCCTATCCAGATGCACCTCAGCTTTCTATGGCAACTGCTCTGCCTAAGTCCATAACAAATTGCAGACACTTGTGAACACAACCCAGTCCACCACATACAGACCAGCCTCCCTCCCATCGACTCCATCTGCACTTCAGGTTGCCTCGGAAAACAAACCAACATTATCACGAACCACTCACACCCCGGACATTCCCTCTTCTCCTCTATCAGTTGGGCTGAGATATAAAAGTTTGACAGCGCTTACCACCAGATTCCAGAGCAGCTTTGCCTCCCTGTTATCAGACTCTTGAGTGCACGTCTCATCTGCAAAGGATGAATTTCCCAACCTTGTTTGTTTACTTTTGTCACGTGTACCAAGATACAGTGAAAGGCTTTTGTTTGTGTGTTATCTCGTCACGAAAAGACGATACTTGAATATAATCAAGCCGTCCACAGTGCAAAGATAAAGAATAATGGGTACAATATTTAGTGCACAGATATAACATTGACGTCCGATGAAGACTGATTAAAGAAAGTTCAAAGGTCTCCAATGAAGTAGATGGGAGGTCAGGACCGCACTCTAGCTGATGAGACGATCGTTCAGTTGCCAGATAACAGCTGGGAAGACACTGTTCCAGAATCTCGTGGTATGTGTTTTCAAACTTCTGTATCTCCTTCAGATGGGAGAGGGGAGAAGAGGGAGCGGCAGGGACTAGATTGGTCCTTGATTTTGCTGGTGGCCATGCCAACCTTACAGCGTGAAGAGTAGACGGACTTGATTGAAGGGAGACTGGCAAGTTGCAAAATAAGGGCATTGGAGAAATCTTCCAATCTACCTCACTGCTGCCATTACACTTTTTCCCCCCATTATCTGGACTTTCTATTAGCGGCAACTCTAAATTGTGCACTACCTGATGTACTCGTATGGTATAATTTGACTGGATAGCACGCAAAACAAAGTTTTTTTCAAATTGTATCTCGGTCTACGTGCCATTAATAAACCAATAAATAGTACTGGTAAGAAACGGTTAATCTGGGACTTTTCTCCATGGCCCCCATTTTGCAACTTACCAGATGCTTAGCACCTCTAACCTTTAAACTGGAGCTGAACAGATATCCATCTCTGAGGAAAGATGATTTCAAATTACGGGGATGGAAAATGCTCTTGTACTCTGGAAGTTGTGATCAATTGTCCCAGACAGTGAATCTAAATGGACACCCCCACAGTTTTATTTTCTCTTGTGCAACTGGTTTGTCCCTCTCTGCCCCAGGAAGCAGTGTTGCTCAGGGTTGGGTGAGGGAGGGTGGATGTGAGGTTTCAATGCCCAAGGGTCTGGTGGGTTTGAATGGCCTGCTGGAGTTCCGCTGTAAGCTAATCGGTGTTTGGATGAAATGACACACTCGGATGTATATTCCTTTCCAGTTGTTCCATGTACTGACACCCACACTATAAATCAACCAGCGCCACTTGACACTCTGTAAAATTAGTAACTGGGTGGGACATATGGCCTTAGCATCCTAAAACCAGCAGGACAATTCAATTATAAACCCTCATGGCGTGTCAGCTCTGCACACAAAACAAGTTTGTGCAGTCAAACCAAAAAGACAACACAAGCAAAAAAAAAAACAACTTTTCATCACACCGTCCACCTGCATTTGTCTACCTGTAGAGGCATTTAGATGTTGCATGCATCTGGGAAAAAAAAATAAGACCTTTAACCTAATCACTCCCATCCCCCATCAGGTTTGTCGACGATGCCACACCCACTGGAATCATTACCTTATAAGCGGAAATTGGGAATGTGTTAATGCACCGTGTAGTCAGACGACCTTGAGTCTGCTATCGAGTTGTGATCGTCTCGGGGGGAAACTTGGAGTTTCCTCAGCGGGCGACAGAGGACAGAAGACAGAGCCGCAGTACGAATGGGCAACTCCAACTCCTGCATCCCCAGGAGGTTGAAGCGGCCGAAGAAGCGGAGAAAGCGATTGAGAGAGAATCGGTACGTAGTCCCACAACGTGAGACATCGTGTTCGCAGCGACAGAACCCAGTTAACCTTTAAACCAAGGCAGCGCTGTCAAAGGGGAGCCGTGTGCGCTGTAAAAACAGCAATAACATTTCAACTAGACTTTGCTAATTTTCGTAAATGCTTTAATTGGATTTTTCGGTGATGTTTTCTTAAGTAAAATGTGGACAATCATGAATGGAACTTGAACTTACACAACCTAAAAAACTTAGAAACACTGCAACCTCTAAGTGAGCTTTGAACTACATTGGCTTGAGGGCATTGGCTTGGACTTTTTTATTTTATTACTGTTTGTATGTGTAGATATACATTGTGTGTGTATGTATGTGTAGATATACATGTGTAGATATACATTGTGTATGTATGTGTAGATATACATTGTGTGTATGTATATGTAGATATACCTTGTGTGTATGTATATATCTTAAATTTTATAATATAAAAAGGTTCTATATATGTATATACATCTACTAATCTTTAAATTTTGCAATATAATAAAGGATATATTGAACTTTTATTATATTGTTTACAGAGTGATATTGTTACATATAATAATATTATGCTGCTGCAAGTAAGAATTTGATTGTTCTGTTTGGGACATATGAGAAACCATGACTAATCTGAAACATTATTATGACTGGAATTCAATTTTAAAGATAAAACTGTGGAAAAATACTGAAAGTGAGATAGTGTGGGAATATAGATGAATGTACGTGACTAACACCATGGTAATTTAATCACCGACCCAGATAACCCTGAACGGCACAGCCCCCAGTGCCTGATATATGAACTCCTGGATTAGACCAATTCCTCTTTGACTTTACTACAGTGTGAGGTTTACAGCCGTCTGATTAATTTGCTGTCTGGCCATGTATTTTTAAGCGGGCTAACGAGATTATTGAACAATCCACAAAACCATGTTGCCACAGTGCACTTCCAGACACAATTAAAAATTTTTTTTTTTTTTTAAGATTCCTTGGAGTAATTTTATTTTCCTTTCACTTAGACTTTCTATGTCGGAGGCATTGATTGTGCTTCAGGTGATACTTAAATTAATTGACCAGATGGTAAATTACTCTGCATTTTCTGGGCTACTTTCTTTGCAGCGGCAGCTGGAGTTACTTCTGCAGAGTACAGAGGGAGTGTCTGGGGCTATAATGGGGAGATTCTTTGCTTTGTCGCTACTCAAATGTAATAAACCTTGGTTTAGTACAGTCATAGCTGAATTGTGGATAGACACAAAAAGCTGGAGTAACACTGCGGGGCAGGCAGCATCTCTGGAGAGAAGGAATACGTGATGTTTTGGGTCGAGATTTCAGAACGGTCTCTTTCCTTCTCCAGAGATGCTGCCTGTCCCGCTGAGTTTCTCCAGCTTTTTGTGTCTTCGGTTTAAACCTGCACCTGTTCCTTCCTACACGGAGCACAATCCATTCCCATCTATCTATTGGAGTCCTGGAGCTGTACAGATCCTTTGGCCCACCTTGTTCATGCATACTGGGCTAGTCCCGTATGCCTGCATTTGGCACATATCTCTCCAAACAATTCCTATCCTTGATTAGTACAGGGAGAAGGCAGGAGTGTGGGGTTAGGAGGATCAGCCATGATTGATTGGCAGAGTTGACTTGATGGGCTGAATGGCCTAATTCTGCCCCTATCGCTTATGAACATCCATCTAAATGTCTTTAAAGATTGTAATAGTTTCTGCATCTACAGCTTTCCCTGGAAATTCATTCTAGATAAGGACTACTCGGAGTGGACAAAGTTGCTTTTTTCAAATCTCTCCCCTCTTGCCTTAAGTCCATGCCCTCTAGTTTTTGATTACTGTATCCTAAAAGGTGGGAAAAGACTGAGCATTCGCCTTGTATATGCTCCTCGTGATCTTGTACCCTTCAATATCATATCTCTGTCTCCTACACGTCTACAAAACAAAGTGCCAATATTTCCCTGCAACTCGGGCATGCAAGCCCAATCAACATCCTGGTGAATCTCTTCTGCACTCTTTCCAATGTGTTTGCTCAATGACACATATTTACGCAGACAGATGGAATTGAATTATTTTGACAAAGTCCACTTTGTATTTGAGTCCTCTATCACAAGCCAGTTAGTTGCTGCCTGAATGGTGAACGGAAGTCACATGACACTTTCCCATTCATAATGTGAATCATTTTGGCTCTTGGTTCACTTGGACTCTGACCCTTGCTAACAAAGCATGCAACCTTTCCATTTAAAATGATCACTGTGAAGAGCAATTGTTTCTTCTGGTTCTGTTTCCCCCTCAACAACACACACCTGGAGGTGATCACCTCCTTTTTCAATAGCACTCTAGCCATTGCAAGGAAACTTCTCCCTCCTGGACAGCCCAGAACCCTTAACGTTAGTGGCAATGAAAAATAGATCCACTTGTTTCTGAATTTTTTTATTTTTTTTTTAATATAGTGCCAAAATTACACTAAACTCTTACTTTGGATCACTGAAAAATGGTTGATGGAGAAGGTTGAGCTGTAATGGTGTATGTGTAACATTCATAGGGTGCGATAGCACAGAAGGAGGTCCTTCAGCTCGCCAAGTCCATGCTGACTATCAGCCACCCATTTACACTAACATTGGATGAATCCCACTTTACCCCATCCATCCATCCCCAGGTTCTGTCACTCACTTACTACATATTTAGAGTGGCTGATTAACTTGCAACCCGCACGTCTTTGGGGAATGGGAGGAAACGCGTGTGGTCACAGGACAAGCATGCAAACTCCACATAGAAAGCACTCAAGAACAGTGTTGCTGGTAATTGGCCCCAGGTTGCACACTGATCCTTATGGGACTGGGAACAATCAAAATGCATTGCTCCTTGGAGGTACGTGCATACATAGTCTTAATGCCATTAGGTATATTTTATACAGCACATGGCTGATTATTGGGGGGGGAAGCAGGGAGCAAGCACTCTGTTCGCCCACCTCCATTTACCTGCTTCAATGGGACCTCTAGTCAACAGAATCAAGAGTATTTAACTGTTGCATGTACTAGCAACAGAATAATGAAATTCTTACAGTAATTGCTGCAGCAGATCGGGCCATGACAACAGAATAACACGATTAAATAAATAATACAATAAATTAATAATAGCAAAACCATAATAGTGCAAACTATATGTTGACGAAACAAAGTGCAGGCTCGGCAATTGTTTTGTTGAACACCTCCATGGCGCTCAGTCCGACACGCTCAGTCCCACATGCTCTAGGCCCACACGATCCCGATTTGCTGATTGCGAAACACCTTAACTCCCCTTCCTATTCCCACATTGACCTTTCTGTCCTGGGCCTCCTCCACTGTCAGAATGAGGGCCAATACAAATTGGAGGAACAGCACCTCATATTTCACTTGAGCAGGTTATAACCCAGCGGTATGAATATTGATTTCTCCAACTTCAAGTCGCCCTTGCTTTCCCTCCCTCCCCCACCCTAGTTCTCTGATTAATATCACTGTCCTTCTGATTAATTTTTCTGATTGTATGCCTTGTTGTCAGCTAACAATGAACTATTCTACATATCCTTGAACATCGTCTGCTTTGATCTGTCATTTTCACACCTTGCCCGTCAATATCTCTAGTCTCCTTCTCCCCTGACTCTCAGTCTGAAGAAGGGTCCTGACCAAAATGGCACCCATTCCTTCTCTCCAGAGATGCTGCCTGTCCCGCTGAGTTACTTCAGCATTTTGTGTCCCTATTTGATAGAATTATGTGCAGGCAGATAAAGAGTTGATCATGGCATCATGTTCGGCACAGAGGAGCCTGTTCCTGTGCAATATTGTTGTCTGCTTCCACTCTAACTTGGTCACAAACATTTGTAGCTGAAATGTGTCTGCAGCAATATCTCTGAAGTAAGATATCTCCAAAGGGCTTTGTTTATAGTTGATCTTTCTCTATCTCTCAGCGAACAAGTACAGGAACAGATTTATAGCAAGTTGCCAAACGGGTTGGAGACTGATCAGAATCATGACTACTTCAGCTTGCAAGCAGAAACATGTTCGCTTCAGGTAAGATCCCATAACTTATGGTGCTTGTGATATTTTTTTTAAAACACATGCGTGTATATCAATGTAGAATAACTTGCTTCCTTGTCTTCTGTTTTCAATCCATCTTAATATGTACCTTCTGTAGGAAACAAAAGGCTTGCCTTTCTATAGCACCTGTTGTATCAGTCCATGCCAATGGCTGTGGCAATCAAAAGTGTCAGAGGTTATGGGGAATGGGGTTAGAACAATTTGCAGTTCCTTGTGCGTTAATGTCGACTGTACCAACATAGACATAGAAACATTGAAAATAGGTGCAGGGGTAGGCCATTTGTCCCTTCGAGCTAGCATCGCCATTCAGTATGATCCTGGCTGATCATCCAAATCAGTACCCCGTTTCTGCCTTCTCCCCCTATCCCTTGATTCCGTTAGTCCTAAGAGCTATATCTAACTCTCTATTGAAAATATCCAGGGAATGACCTTCACTGTGGCAGAGAATTCCACACATTCACAACTCTGGGTGAAAATATTTTTCCTCATCTCAGTCCTAAATGGCCTACCCCTTATTCTTAAACTGTGACCCGCTGGTTCTGGACTCCACTAACATCAGGAACATTTTTCCTGCATCTAGCCTGTACAATCCCTTAAGAATTTTGCATGTTTCTATAAGATATCCTCTCATCCTTCTAAGCCCAGTCGATCCATTCTTTCATCACATTGAAGAGTAGATATTGACGGGCCTGCTGCTGTTTTGAAGCTTTTCCTTCCGAATTCACCCGGGAGAGCAGTTGTGCTTGAATTATCGTTGTCTTATGAGTATTTAGTTAGAAAGAATAGTTATAAAGAAAGGATCATCCCCTTGATACAGTCATGATAATTGAGATTATTAACCAGCACACACTGGTGCTGCCTTTAGTAAAGCACAAAGTGCTGGAGGAACTTAGCAGGTCAGGCTGCACCTGTGGAGGGAATGGACAAATGACTTCCTGAATGTGGCAACTTGAGCAGACTGGTAGAAAATGCATAGAGTTTCCTTGTCTTCACTGGTTGGGGCACTATGGCAGATACGTTGCAGCTTTATAGGACTTTGCCTGGCTGGCAGTTGGAGTATTGTGAAGACAGATACAAAATGCTGGAGTAATTCAGCGGGTCAGGCAGTATCTGTGGAGAGAAAGAATGAGTAACATTTTGGGTGGGAACTCTTCTTCAGACCTTCAAGAATTTTGCGTGCAGTTCTGGAAGGATGGGGAGGCTTTGGAAAGATGCAAAGGAATTGGCTATAAACACTGGTTACTCCCAACCCAACCTGTGCCTGCATGTACGTTTGTGAAGGCAGTTTTTTTTATTGTCATGTCTACTGTGTACAGCGAAAAGCCTTTGCCTGCTAACCAGTCAGTAGAAAGGCAAGACATGATTGCAATTGAGCCATTTACAGTGCACAGATACATTATATCTGTATAATGTACACTGAATAACCTTTAGTGCAAGGTCAAGCCAACAAAGTCAGATCAAAGATAGTCCGAGCATCACCAATGTGGTCGATGGTAGTTCAGGACTGCTCTCTAGTTGTGGTAGGGTAGGATTCCTCTCTCGGACCAAGCGAGCACTGCATCTGCCTGTAGCTCAGACCGATACTGCGTTCCAAATAATTCGCTTGCTCTAAATGTTTCGACACACCTCGGTGAGAGCGGCGCAACGATGCAAGTTTTCAACTTTTTCCCTATTTCAATACAAGTAGGAGGTGTGGCACTTGGCAACACTACACAGCCTCGTATTGTTGATAGCAAGCCAGCATTTGGCTGTTGCATGATGGCTCCCAAGACCATGCCTGCCGAGCAATTATATGCTGGGAACATTTTAACACCGTCACCCCGTTTCCTCTCTTCTTTCCTGTGGCGTGCACAGCCGAAAGTTGTAGGACAACTTGTTCTATTTGATCTTCCGTTTGTGCACGTCGAGTTGATTGCATTAGTCAAAACAGGGCGGTTGCAATCTTTCGCCCCGCCCCTCTGTCTGAAACACAGAAGCCTCTGTTCGATCAGTGGCAAAGGTGAGGTTTAACGAAAATCAAACCGTGTGTTTTGAACGCTGTTTGTACTTTGAACATCCAAATGAACTGTTGTCAAATGCTTTGTGCTTCGTTCACAGAATGTTGATGTTGGCATTGATGTTGTTGGCATATTTATATTTAAAATATAAATGTTTTTATATTGTCAAAAATACACATTGTACAGAGTAAAAAAATGTACAAAGCAAAAGCTGCAAACATTCTCGCCCAGCTTGCCCACACCGACCAACATGCCCCATCTACACTAGTCCCTCTAGAACTGTCTTAATTGTTTCTTCAACATTGCAATGGTTCCTGCCCCAACGACCTCCTCTGGCAGCTCGTTCCATACACTCATCATCCTCTGTGTGAAAAATGTTACCCCTCTGGTTCCTATTAAACCTTTCCCCCCCCTCACCTTAAACCTGTGTCCTCTGGTTCTCAATTCCCCTACTCTGTGCAAGAGACTCTGAGCGTCTATCCGATCTATTCCTCATGGATTTTATACACCTCTACACAATCACCCCTTATCCTCCTGCGTCCCAATGAATAGTGTGAACATAGAACAGTACTGCACAGCAACACGCTGTTCGGCCCACTGTGTCCGTGCCGAACATTATGCCGGATTAAACTAATCTCTTCTGCCTGCACGTGGTCCATATCCCTTCCATTCAATGCACTTATCCAAAAGCCTCTTAAATTCCACTGGCATCTGTGCTTCCACCGCCACTCCCTTGGCAGTATATTCCAAGCAGCCAGTAGCCTCTATAAAATAAAAAGTTGCCCTGCAAATCTGCACTAAACGTTGCCCCTCAACCTCAGAGCTTGGTTTAGGTTGTGTCTTGTTGCATGTTATCCACTTAGTGGAACAAATCTACATGATTATCATCGAGCCGTCTGCAGTGTTTAGATATAGGATAAAGGGAATAATGTTTGGTGCAAGATAAAGTCCTTAGAGAAACCCCTCTGGTCCTTGGCATTTCCACCTTGAGGTGGGGGGGGGGGGGGGGGGGGGGGGGGAGGTCTTTTTATGGGGACCTCTTCACCCCATAATCAAAAATTTAAATTGGGGACATTCTCCTCCCCCCAAGTTTTTGTGATCCCGATTTTAAAAATCTCCACTTTCCGCGAGGCAGTGAGGGTGGGACTGAGGATGGAGCGCGATGATTGGAGGAGGGAGACGTGACACAGACCTGCGCCTCATCCACAGGCAGGATCGATCCCGGCCGGGTCTCCGGCTCTGTCCCGAGTGGGGCCCCCCCCCCATGGGTGGCCAGAGAGGTCTGGAGTCTGACGCGAGCTGTACCCCCAGGCCCATAGCCAGCGCAGAGAAGCGGTGCTAAACCCAGCTCAACTCTGCCTGTCCCGCCAGGTTAACCTGCCTGGGCTTGCGGGAAATATGGCCAGCGCGGAGAAGCAGAGCTGGTGTCCCGTCAGTCTAGACAGGGCCGTAGTTAACCCGGTGAGACGGGCAGAGTTGAGATTGAGCTCCTCTAGTATCTTTGATTGAGCCTCCGAAGCCTCGCGCGTGTGTGTGTATGCGCATGCGCGCGCGGCCGCCAAAAAATTCTGTCCCCCGTCCCCTCCATGTTTTGATAGCGAGTTCCGCTCTTGCTTCAGCCCACCGAGATCACACTGACCCTCAAACTCTCTAGTGCTAATTTTACACTAATCCTAATTTTATCCTCTCCATATTCCCATCAACTTCAACTGGATTCCATTGTTCCACTACAGACCAGGGTCAATTCACAGCAGGCAATAACTCTATAAACTGGAATGGGCTGACGGCGTTTTGAATTGGGAACCTTCTTCAGTCTGAAGAAGGGTCTCGACCCAAAACATTGTCTATACATTACCCCTCCACAGTTAAGTTTAGTTTAGAGGTACAGTGTGGAAACGGGCTCTTCAGCTCACCGAGTCCGTGCCGATCAGTGATCACCCATACACTAGTTCTATCCTACACACTCGGGACAATTTACCGAGGGCCAATTAACCTATCCTTTGGAATGTGGGAGGAAACCGGAGCGCCTGGAGAAAACCCACGTAGTCACAACGAGAACGTATAAACAGCATGCATACGGCACCTGTAGTCGGGATCGAACCCGGGTCTCTGGCGCTGTAATGCAGCAGCTCTACTGCTGCGCCACAGTGCCGCTCATTTCATTACTAAGTCAGCGGAACCCTCTCAGACTGTGAATAAACCCAGGAGTGACAGACCTTTCTCTAACATGGAGAAAGGAATGTGTTTACAGCAGCACACATTCCAACTTGGCAATGAAAGCTGCCAAACGAATAATATCGCCCAGAAAGAAAGCTGCTGATCCTGAAAATATGAAGTGCTGGAAAGATTCAGCAGGTCAGGCAGCCAACGCGAAGGAAAACAGTAAATAACTAGTGTCCAGATTGTTGCTTCTCTTCCTGAGGATTCCACCCCCGAGATGCTGTTTCTGGAGTTGTCTGTTTGTTTGATTTCGTGTGGGAAGTTGTGACCAGTCTGTAACAGTGAATGGCCTCAGTCAGTCACTTCCTGCTATTGCCTCCTACCCCTCCTGCTTTGCCTGAAGAATCCGTTTAGTTTAGAGATACAGCGTGGATACAGGCCCTTCGGCCCACCGAGTCTGTACCGACCAGAGATCCCCGCACATTAGATTTGAGCTTTGGAGCAAAGAGGTCCTTCTGCATTTGTATTGGGGCCCCGGTGAGACCACACCTGGAGCATTGTGTGCAGTTTTGGTCTCTTAGTTTGAGGAAGGATATCCTTGCTATTGAGGGAGTGCAGCGTACGTTCACCAGGTTAATTCCCGGGACGGCGGTACTGTCATATGATGAAAGCATGGAATGACTGGGTTTGTATTCACTGGAATTTAGAAGGATGAGAGGATATCTTATAGAAACATATAAAATTATTAAGGGATTAGACACGCTAGATGCAGGAAACCTGTTCCCAATATTGGGGGAGTCCAGAACCAGGGTCCATAGTTTAAGAATAAGGGGTAGGCCATTTTCAACAGAAATGAGGAAAAACTTTTTCACCCTGAGAGTTGTGAATCTGTGGAATTCTCTACCTCAGAAGGCAGTGAGGCCGATTCACTGGATGCATTCAAAAGAGTTAGATAGAGCTCTTGGGGTAACGGAATCAAGGGATATGGGGAGAAAGCAGGAACGGGGTACTGATTGTGGATGATCAGCCATGATCACATTGAATGGCGGTGCTGGCTCGAAGGGCCAAATGGCCTACTCCTGCACCTATTTTCTGTGTATGTATATATGAACCCTATTCTACACACGCTAGGGACAATTGACACATACACCAAGCCAATTAACCTACAAACCTGTACATCTTTGGAGTGTGGGAGGAAACTGAAGATCTTGGAGAAAAATCACGGGGAGAACGTACAAACTCTGCACAGCCAGCACCCGTGGTCGGGATTGAACCTGGGTCTCTGACGCTGTAGGGTAGAAACTCTACCACTGTGCAGCCTTGTTTTAAATTTACCCAAAATAAATGAAAGGAAGGAATGATATTATTTTCATGATCTAGGTTCCATAAATGCTTTGGCTTCAATAAGATCGTATTAGAAGGTGGTACAAGGAATTGCATGGTAATTAAAAAATGGTATTAAATGGTAACTTGAGCAAAACACAGTGCTGGAGGAACTCGGTGGGTCAGGTAACATCTGTGGATGGAATGGGCAGACGCCATTTTCTGTCAGGACGCTTCGAAGGGAAGTCGCTGTTGGGCTGAAAGAGACGTGGCAGTTAATTTGTGTGCAGTTTGCTCTCGCAACTAACGTGGGTTAAGGGGTAAAAATCGACTTGGACCCCTGTTCATTGAGCTGGTGGCTCTAGGTCATGACATTCTCTTGCTGGGATCCCATTCCTAATCCAGCTCTTGGCTGCCAGTTGTGGATTAAACTTGGTTGGGAGCTAGTGCTGGGAAACTCCTGAAGAAAGAGAGAAAATCATAAGTGTTCAATCTTCAATGTTCAATCTTTCTGCTGGCTGGTTAGCACGCAACAAAAGTTTTGCACTGTACCTCAGTACATGTAACAATAAATAAATCATCAGTCTGAAGAAGGGTCTTGACCCGAAACGTCGCCGATTCCTTCTCTCCATAAACTGCGTCGCCCACTGAGTTACTCCAGCATTTTGTGTCTACATTCAATAAATAAACTGAACGGAGTCAAACGCATTGGTAGCAATGTACGCAGCAGATTATGAAATTTGTAAAGGGAAAGGAGATGTTTAGTGATGCAATGTGGAAACGGGCCCTTTGGCCCTTGGAGTCCACGCCGACCAGCGATTTCCCCCACACACTAACGCTATCCTATACACTAGGGGCAGTTTTACCATGATACCAAGCCAATTGGCTTATAAATCTGTACGTCTTTGGAATGTGGGAGGAAGCCAGAGCACCCGTAGAATACCAGGTCACGGGGAGAACGTGCAAACTACTTGAGGGCCTGTCCCACTTGGGCGTAGATGGCGTGCGAGGATTTTGGAAATCCCAAAATTCCGGGGCGTCACGTGCTACCGCGGGTCACTGCCTACTCCACCACGCGCCGTGCATGCGTAATGCGCGTCGTGTCCCATAAATTATGTCACGTAAATGACGCGCAAATAATGCCCAAGTGCGACAGGCCCTTTACAGACAGCACCCGCAGTCGGGATCAAACACGGGTCTCTGGCGCTGTGAGGCAGCAACTCTACCGCTGGTTACTGTGCCAACGTTTTGTCATTCTATGTATGCCTTCTGTGTGGACAGATATGATTATTGTTGGTATTTAATTTATTATTGTCACGTGTACTGGAATAACCAGACAAATCAACCAAGATCTAAATACAATCAAGAAATACGCAAGTGATTAGCTTTTCGCTCCCTTTAATGGTGTTTGAAGTGAAGAAAGGGAAAGGCTAATCAGCTGTATATTGCTTGATTGCACTCGGGTGCGGTTTGCTTTGCTCAATGATTTGGGTTCAAGGTAGAATTTACCCATCTTGAGTTGGAAAGTTGCGTTTCAAATTCCTCGAACGTTAATCCAGTCCGACGCTCCAAAACAGAACTGAGGGAATACTTTAAATGGCAGCAGAACTATCTTTTAGATAGGATTGTGATTGAGTCCTCAACTATTGGGGCCATGTTAAAGATCCCATGAGGAAGAATGGATGCGGTACAGTGGTGCAGTGGTAGAGTTGCTGCCTTGGTGCAGCGCCAGAGACCCAGGTTTGATCCTGACCACATGTGCTGCTTATATGGAGTTTGTACATTCTTCCTATGACTGCATGGGTTTGCTCCAGGACTACAGGTCATAGCCTCTGAATTAAAAGAAGTTCTTTTAGGAAGCAGATGAGGAGAAATTTATTTAGTCGGAGGGTGGTGAATCTGCGGAATTCTTTGCACAGAAGTCTGAAGAGGCCAAGTTAGTGGATATTTTTAAGGCAGAGATAGATTCTTGATTGGTACAGGTGTCGGAGGTTATGAGGAGAGGGCAGGAGAATGGGGTTGGGGGAGAGATGGATTGAATTGTGTAGATTTGATGGGCTGAATGGCCTATTTTTACTCCTATTCCTTATGACCTTAATCCAAAGACATACAGGCCCTACACTGTCTTGTAGGCTAGGTGGCTTCAGCTAAATTGTTCCTAGTGTGTAGGATAGTGCTAGTGTACGAGGTGGTCGCTGGTCGGTGCAGATTTGGTGGTGGACTGAAGCGCCTGTTTGCACGCTGTATCTCTAAAGTCTAAAAGAAAGCTCTGAATGGAGTCCTGGTCAATGTATCCATCAGCCAGTAATCGCCAAGATTAGATTACATGATTATTTGTAGAACATTGAACATCGAGTACAGCACAGGAAAGAGCCCTTTGGCCCACGTCTATGCCAAATGCAATGCTAAAATCATCTGTCTGCACATAATCCACTTCCCTCCTTTCCCTGCATATCCATGTGCCCATCAAAATAGTTGGGCACCATATCTGAGGAAGGATGTACTGGCTCTGGAGTGGGACCAGAGGAGGTTTACAAGAATGATCTCAGGAATGAGTAGGTTAACCTATGCTGAAATTTTGTCGGCACTGGGCCTGTACTCCAGCCTGCATTCGCTGGTGTTTAGAAGAATGAGGGGGGACCTCATTGAAACATACAGGATAGTGAAATGCGTGGATAGTGGATGTGGACAGGATGTTTCCACTAGTGGGAGAGTCTAGGACTAGAGCTCATGGCCTCGGAATTAAAGGGTGTTCTTTGAGGAAGGAGATGAGGAGAAATTTCTTTAGTCGGAGGGTGGTGAATCTGTGGAATTCATTGCCACAGAAGGCTATGGAGGCCAAGTCGGAGGATATTTTTAAGCAGTGATATATAGATTATTGATCGGTATGGGTGTTGGAGGTTATGGGGAGAAGGCAGGAGAGTGGGGTTTGGAGGGAGATATAGATTAGCCGTGATTGAATGGCAGAGGAGAGACTTGATGGGCCGAATGGGCTAATTCTACTCTTATCACTTATGACCTTATGACTTTTAAACACCATTATTGTAGCTGCCTCCAACGCCAGCCCGGGTGGCATATCTGCTACCCACCTGTATGTGAATTAAAAAAAAAAAAACGTGCCCAGCTCATTTCTTTTAAAATTTGTCACTCTCATCTTAAATCAATGTCCTCCAGCCTTTGACATTTGCTCCCTGGGAATTCTGTGCTGTCTTAAGGCCCTGTCCCACTTTCACGACTAAATTCACGACCTTTTTTATTCGTGGACATTTTTCATCATACTAGAAAAACGCCCCGATCTACTTGATGCCTACGACAAGCATCTACGGCTAGCATCACGGCCGGCTTACGACCTTGTGACGACCATGCTGCGAGTATGAGTCGAGGGCAAACTTGGCAGAGGTCGTGAAACTGGGACAGGCCCTTTACTGTTTCTGTATCTCTCATAATTGTATATATTTCTATCAAGTCTCCCCACAATCTTGGACGTGGCAGAGAAAACAATCCATGTTTGTCCAGCCTCTCCTTGTATCTAATGTCCTCTAATCCAGGCAGCATTCTGGTAAAACCTGTATGCTGTTGTGGGAGATTTATGAATACAGGCTCTTTGGCTTTTCCTTTAAGAATAACATTCTTAAAGGATAGGACAGGCTAGATGCAGGAATAATGTTCCTGATGTTGGGGGTGTCCAGAACCAGGGGTCACAGTTTAAGAATAAGGGGTAGGCCATCAGATGAGGAAAAACATTTTCACCCAGAGTTGTGAATCTGTGGAATTCTCTGCCACAGAAGGCAGTGGAGGCCAATTCTCTGGATGTATTCAAGAGAGAGTTGGATATAGCCCTTGGGGCTAATGGAATCCATGGGGAGAAAGCAGGAACGGGGTACTGTTTAGGATGATCAGCCATGTTTTCTATGTTTCTTTGCGAACTCCCACCACTTGCTGTCTGCTGTTTAAACTCCCAACAGGAGGCAGAGGCCTCCCTTTGCTGCCTTGAAGCCAGATGTTGGCCAGAGAACATCTGCCCAACCTCTCCAGTATCTGGCCCACAGCACACTTGGCCAGGCAACGGGTCTCTCATGCAGACCAGATGCTGCACTAATTATATTTGGGTGGGACCCGCATCAATTTTCGAGCTAAAATTGAGAGGCCGTCTTGGCTAACATTCTGTGCACTGTTCCCCTACATTCCGGACACACCTGCACTCTCCGTAGTTCCAGAGTTTGTCAAACTCTATTCATTCCCGATCCATCCCCGAGAAGGCACACGGCTTATTTGTTAAGTTTACTTTAGTTTAGAGATGAGGCGAGGAAAACGGGGGGCCCCTCTGGCCCAGCGGGTCTGTGCCGACCTGCCGATCACCCATTTTATCCCACAAACTAGGGACAATTAACCTACAAACCTGCACGTCTTTGGAGTGTGGGAGGAAACCGGAGCTCCCAGAGAAAACCCACGCGGTCCCATGGCGAACGTACCAGCTCCACACAGACAGCACCCGTAGTCGGGATCGAACCTGGGACCCCGACGCTGTAAGGCAGAAACTTTACTGTTGTACCACCGTGCTGCCTGAGCTAATTCACAAAATGTCTCATAGTTAGAGGCGTGCAGCTTGTTGGGTCACTGCCTAGGTGCTTGAAACCTGGGTTCAATTCTGACCTTGGAGACTGCCTGTGTGGAGTTTGCAGGTTCTCCCTGCGACCCTGTGCCCTTTCCCCGGGTGCTCCACTTTCCTCCCAGGTTTCAAGGTCATGCTGGCTGGTCGGTAAACCAGCCTCTGCAAATTGTTCTCTGAGTGTGGGCGAGTGGTAGAATCTGAGGAGTGGTGAGAATTAGAAAATGGGTCTAAAGTAGGATTAATGTGAATGTGTGGTTGATGGTCGGTGCTGACCCGTTGGGCCGAAGGGCCTGTTTCCGTGCTGCAACTTGCAGAGACTCTAAAAAATCAAGTCGTCTTATCGGTTTTCAGAAGAACTTTGTTCTTCACCTGAAGCGTAGCTGGGATTTGAACTCGCGGGTGATGGAAACTGAGACATTCACCCTGAAGTGAGCAGCTCTCTACTAAACCTCTCAGAGCAATGGAATGAGAGCTGGATAATGGGATTAGGTCTAAATGCAAGGGCTGAATTCCTAGTTCATTTGAACCATTAATCCTCCTTTTGATTTAAAATAAAAACCAAACAAGTTTCACACATTGTAGTGATACCTATTAGTTATGAACATGAACTGAAGAGCCTTCCTAAATTCCATGGGCTTGGCGAACCATAGAGAGGAAGCACCTAAATAGGCCATTCGGCCTGGCGTTTTCATACTGACCCTCAACACCCATTTACACTAACACTACTTTAACTTGTTTTAGTCTCTCCATATTCCCAAGAGTTAATCTAGATTCTACCATTCATCTGCAGTTCAATGGTTCTATATTGCCAGGAATGCACTGCAGAGTTAAATTGTTTTTGCACAGCTCACACATGCACGAGTCACAATATTTTGGCGCCATTTACAAAACTGAGCAAGTTAAAAACGTGTTCGATGTTCTGTAGCGGCCAAAATCCTCTTAAGCCCCAGGCTGCTGCAGGGTCTCCTTGACAGGCTCAAAGGCGCTGGAGGCAATACCCTGTTGCCTCTCCTACTTGCCCACCCCTTGCGTCTGTTGTCGCCAGCAGTCTTGAGGCTCTCAAGGGCAATGGTAAGAGAATTGTTACCGTCAACTTAGACCGAATTAGTGGACCTCCGCAATGGTGTATTTCTGGGGCTTGAGTCTTTTGAATTTTATTATTAGTTCAATTCAGGGTTGTTTTTTAGTTTTTATTATTTTGGGGAAATTGAGTGTTTTCATCTCGAGATGCATCAACTTTCAGTTTCTATGGTTGAACCCAACTTGAAATCAGTACAAGTAACCGTGGTAAACATCAATCACTCTCTTGACTAGGATAATTTCCTTAAAGTAATCCTAGGCATCTCTTGCATATTGTTCCATTTCCGTACGCACTTTGATTCTTCTGGCCGTTTTCATTGCCGTCGTACCGCTGACCAAACTTCAGGCTGATGGGTGACACGAGAGACTGCAGGTGCTGGAATCTTGAGCAAAAGACAAAGTGCTGGAGGCATGCCGTGGGTTCGGCAGCAACTGCGTAGGGAGATGCTGCTCAACCAATTGAGTTGGTCCATCCTTTGTGTTCTGTTATAAATTGTCAGGTTAATTCCAATACCAAATATCTTTGTTTAGTATGCAATGGTTGGCATATTCAAGAGGAGAAGAGAAGACATTATGTTGGGCTGTGATTGATTACCAAATAATTGAAGAGCCTATGTATAGCAAGGAACTGCAGATGCTGGTTTAAACCAAAGATAGACACAAAATGCTGGAGTAACTCCGCAGGACAGGCAGCATCTAGAGAGAAGGAATGGGTGATGTTTTTGGATCGAGACCCTTCTTCAGACTCTAAGATTGATTTGTGATTAATCCCACTGCTGATTGTCAGGTGAACTGTGGGACTTTTTATCTGAACTCTTTTATCTGATCTTTTATTTATTTTTTACCATCAGGCAGCAGAGCAAAATGATCAATGTGAAACAGAGAGAACCCTACTCTCCAGTTCCATCAAGGAATGGGATCAAAGTGGGATGAAGCAGGAAGATTTGGGGAAAATGATCCATTGCTCCAAGGTCAAGATCAGTCGCCACTCCTGCAAGGTAAGAAGTCTTAAATGAAGCACAAAGATGCAAAGTGCTGGAGTAACTCAATGGATCAGGCAACATCTGTGGAGAACATGCATAGGTGACATTTTAGATCTGATCCTTTCTTCAGACCCAATGAAACGTCACCTATCCATCTCCTCCAAGAGAAAGTGCCTGACCTGCTGAGTTACTCCACCGCTGTGTGTGTTTTTTTTTTTTTGTGAACTGGCATCTGCAGTTCCTTGTGTCTACATGGAGCACGGATGTTTCTAATTGGCTGGTTTCATGTATGGGAAGTCTGGTGGAAAGTGCCTAAATATTGGGAATGTTCAATGGGAAATGGAGGAGGGAAGGAGAATCAGACCAGGACGCAGGATGTAAATCTTGATATTTTAGGTTTTTGACTGTTGTCAGCACTCTTTCATGAGTCGGAGTAATGTTCATAATTCATAAGTTATAGGAGCAGAATTAGGCCATTCGGCCCATTGACTACTCCACCATTAAATCATGGCTGATCTATCTTTCCTCTAAACCCCATTCTCCGGCCTTCTCCTCATGACCCCTGTTGCCGTACTGATCAAGAATCTGTCAATCCCTACCTTAAAAATAGCAATTGATGGCCTCCGCAGCCTTCTGTGGCAATGAATTCCACATATTCACCACCCTCTGACTAAAGAAATTCCTCCTCGTCTCCTTTCAAAAGTACGTTCTTTTATTCTGAATCTATTGCCTTTGGCCCTGGACATTGCCTTTGGCCCTGGACATTGCCTTTGGCCCTGGACATTGCCTTTGGCCCTGGGCCCAAGGGTCTGCTCCATGCTGCATTACTAAACCAAACTAAGCCAAATGAAGCAAGCGACGGGATGTGCAAGAAGAAACTGCAGGTGCTGTTTTTTTTCACACCGAAGGTAGACACAAAGTGCTGGAGTAACTCAGCGGGTCAGGCAGCATCTCTGGAGACGAGGAATAGGTGGGAAGGTTTGATAGCTCTACACAATTACTCATCGACAACTAAAATTCTTTAAATGTAAGTTTAGAACTTGTGTGTTATTTTATTAAGTGTGGGATTTCATAGACTGATTGTTCCAGTGAAACTTGATCTCTTAATTTAAACCAACAGAAGATCTAACCCCAGTCACTTGCGTCTGGTGTAGTGTGTTGAAATTTGTTCGCTGAGTGTGTTCCAATACAGTGTTTAGTTTGGTGGCTGCTGCTGACAAAGGGATCTGTCTCTCTCCTTACAGGATATCTATGACAGGCGTTTGGTGCTCTTCCCAAACCACCTGCTTATTCTCTCCGAAGACTTCCATGGTTTCACTTATCAGGTAATTCTTAGTTAAACTTGACAATGGAGTTATTTATTATTCTTTCATGGGTGTAAGCCTTGCAGGCAAAGCAGTCCGCGCCCTTCCCCAACTGCCTTCTACCTTGAGCAGCTGCAGTCATAGCGGTGAACAGGTTTGGTGTGGTTTAGAGGCACGGCATGAGAACAGACCTTTGCTCACCTGACGGTAGACACAAAGCTGGAGCAAATCAGCAGCTCAGACAGCGCCTCTGGAGAAAAGGAATAGGTGATGTTTCGGGTTGAGACCCCTCTGCAACATCCAGGTTTAGGAACAGCTGCTTCCCCTCGGCCATCAGACTAAACTCAACTCAAACAACAATCTGAACTTTCTTGCACTTTATATGCGTATTTATGTGTGTTGCTGCAACTCTAAAACTAAATTTGGGACAATTTACAAAGATCAATTAACCTACAAACCCAAAACATAGAGAGATAGTGTGGAAACAGGCCCAACCTATGTCCCCTAGTCCTCGATTTCCCTACCCTGGGCAAAAGACTCTGTGCATCTACCCGATCTATTCATCTCATGATTTTGTACACCTCTGGAAGATCTCCCCTCATCCTCCTGTGCTCCATAGTATAGAGACCCAGCCTACTCAACTTCTCCCTATAGCTCACACCCACTGGTCCTGGCATCATCCTTGTAAATCCTTTCTGCACTCTTTCAAGCATGACAATATCTTTCCTATAACATGGTGCCCAGAACTGAACACAATATTCTAACTGCAGTCTCACCAACGTCTTATACAACTGCAATATGACCTCCCAACTTCTATGCTCAATACCCTGACTGATGAAGGCCAAAGTACTAAAAGCCTTTTTGACCACCTTATCTACCTGCGACTCCAACTTCAAGGAACCACACACCGTGCCAAAATAAAGCAAGACGTTAGTGCAACAATATAATTCAGAATTTATTTTTTAGATCGCAGTTCAAGAGATGGTCTATAATGGTCCATTGTCAGGATAGGATCAAGGTTGTGTAGGGCTGGTTTAAGAACCTGGCTTGTTGGAATGTAGCCGTTCTTGCTCTTGGTGGTGTGGGACTTGAGGTTTCTGTACTTCCTGCCCGATGGTGGCAATGAGAAGAGGGCATGGCCCTCTAGATGGTGGGCACCCTTGATGATGGATGCTGCCTGCTCTATTGAGACTGTGGCTCTTGTGGATGGGTTTTTGATGGTGGGGAGGGCTGTGCCTGTGATGGACCTACCAGAAGCTATATGTAACTCCATCTTCTCCATTCTATTGACAGGGGATGCTGCCTTTAGCGGGGATCTCGGTGCACGCTGTGGACAGATCGGGCGACACTTCAGGCCAGCGCCACGCATTTCAAATAACAGGTGAGCAGCCAATGTCCAAATGAACCAATGAAGGTACCATTCCACTTTATCCAGAGCGGCACAGTAGCACAGCAGGTAGAGCTGCTGCCTCACAGCGCCAGGGACCTGGGTTCGATGCTGACCACAGGTGCTCTGTGTGGACTATTCACGTTCTCCCTTTGACCGCGTGCGTTTCATCCTGGTGCTCCGGTTTCCTCCCACATCCCAAAGATGTGCAGGTTTGCAGATGAATTGGCCTGTGTAAATTGAAAATATTACCCCTAATGTTTAGGGGGGGGGGGGGGCGAAAATAGCATCACCTACAACTAGTGTGATCGGGTGATTAATGGTCAGCATGGACTCGCCGGGCCAAAAGGCCTGTTTCTATACCATATCCTTAAACTAAGCTAAATAGAAAAATCCTTTATAATTGAAGCATTAAGCATTTGTTAAATATCATAGTGAACAGAGATTTTACAGCAAAAGTTTCTGTTTAAAGAGTGATTGGACTTGATTGAAGATTGAACCAAATTTTAGTTTAAGCATTTAGTTTAACATTTTTTTTTTTAAAATCCTATTTCACCCTCGCCCCAACTCGTGCAGTTAGGTTCCCTGGTGTCCATTAATCACGGAGACCTTATCAATTATTGCTTTCATTGTGGTTGTGTCGAGATGATTCATATTTTTGCAAATGTATTGCGTCATATCAGTTACACAGAGCATGAGTCGGTCTTGGTGATGACAACTTTTGCCAGTGATTTGCAAAATTAATCCTAGATGGATGTGCAAACTGTAAAATAACCGTCAAGAGTTTTATTGTCATGTGTCCCAGATAGAACAATGAAATTCTTACTCACTGCAGCACTGCAGAATATGTAAACATAGTACACTGTAAACAATATAATAAACGAGAGAGAGAAAAACGTTCAGTGTCTGTGTGTGTGTATATATATGTATATATTTTGTGTGTATGTACACATGCATTTATCTATATAGACACACACGTACACGTAAATAAACAAACAATAATAGTTCAAAAAGACAAAACCAATTCTATGTCATTCAGAACTTATTTGGAGGTTGCCGTGTTTAATAGCCTGATGGCTGAAGGGAAGAAGCTGTCCCTGCACAAGAGCGTAGTTTGAGGCTGGAATCTTATCTCGCAATTGAGACGATGATGCAAAAACACTTGAGGACTGTCCTTGTTGGTCAGTGTTTATTTTGAGCTCCTCTGTGTGACTGGGGTCTTGTAATCTGCTGAATGATCCCTTATCTTGTAGAACTCCAGTTGTTCAGTAACTCGCTTGGCCTGTTCAGTGGTACATTAGTAACTAGCTCTCGGCTGATCTCAAACAAAGAGCCAATTTGTACAACAATTTGTGGATAGACACAAAATACTTGAGTAACTCGGGGGGGGTCGGGCAGCATCTCTGGAGAAAAGGAATGGGATGATGTTTTGGGTCAGAACCCTTCTTCAGACCTTATTTAAGTCTTAAACTCGAAACGCCACCTATACAGTGTTCTGAATGACAAAGGTTCAGGATGGGATGGCAGATGATTGCGCTGAATGACCACTCGCCCTACAATCAGTCTGAACAAAGGTCCCAACCCAAAGCGTCATCTGCCCATTCTCTCCAAAGATGCAGCCTGACCCACTGAGTTGCTCCAGCACTTTGCATTTTGCTCAAGTACCCAGCATCTGCAGTTCCTTGTGTCTCCAAGATAGTTTCTGTAAAGTTAATCCTCAAACTGTCTGAATACTCTTAGACCTATCTGGTTCACTAATGGAAAGAGATGCTGTCATCCATGCCCATGTAAGATCTTCATATGACTCCAGACTCGTTTAGTTTAGAGATACAGTGCGGAAACAGACCCTTTGACCCACTGAGTCTGCACTGACCAGCGATCCCCGCACATTAACACTGCCCTACACCAGGGACAATTTTGCATTTATGCCAAGCCAGTTAATCTACGAACCTGTACGTTTTTGGAGCGCGAGTAAAAACCGGAGATCTCGAGGTCTCGGGGAGATTGTACAAGCTCTGTACAGATAGCACCCGTAGACGGGATCAAACCCATGTCCCTGGCTCTGTAAGGCAGCAACTCAACTGCAGCACTCCCCTCATTGATGTGGTGGACTTGTACTTGGCCTAAGAGGCGATCAGGAGGTGGACAATAAATAACGTTCTTGCATCTGATGCCCATGTACTCGTCAACAACATGCTGCTTTCTATCTGATCATCCACCTACCATTTATTGTGATTCCAGGCCCATTGCTACACCCTTTTACTGTTTACTGCTCAACTAAAGAGGAAGTGAAGGAATGGCTTTATTACCTTGGAAGGCAGAGGCAAGAGAGCAGAAAGATACCAGGAACATCTCGGGTACCCACGTCGAGGAATACTAATGTAAGTATGATTTCAGTTGTCTCTTCACAGGAATGTGGGGGATTCTTGCTTTGAGGAACTGGGATCCGGTGCAATCACCTCCAGCACAATAATGGCTGTGAGTTCAGGGGAGAACCAGAGACCGGGCGTTTCTTGCAACTAATAAATGTGATTAATTGCAAAGCAGCAATAGAGCCCTCTAAACCTATCCTATCCGTGCACCTGTCCAAATGTTTCTTAAACATTGCGGTAGTCTCAACTAACTCCTCCCGCAGCTTGTTTCATATACCCACCACCCACCACCCTATTTTCCTCGTGACACCAACATGTTCACGGTGGCGCAGTGGTAGAGTTGCTGCCTTGCAGCGCCAGGGACCCGGGTTCGATCCTGACTACGGGTGCTGTCTGTACGGAGTTTGTACGTTCTCCCCACGACCTGCGTGCGTTTTCTCCGAGATCTCCAGTTTCCTCCCACACTCCAAAGACGTACAGGTTTGTAGGTTAATTGGTTTTAGTACAGATTGTAAATTGAAAATTGTCCCTAGTGTGTGTCGGGTAGTGCTAGTGTGTGGAGATCGTTGGTCGGTGCGGACTCGGTGGGCCGAAGGGCCTGTTTCCATTGCTGTATCTCTCCAAACTAAACTAAAGTCCACCAGCTCAGACTGAATGGCCCAGACAGAGCAGCAGGTTTCAGGAGAAAACTAATCACGTGCTGGTGTGTGCAAAGGGGTCAAGTATGTTTTACCCTGAGGTGGTGTTTGCCTATAAACTCGGGAACCTGAGCCCTGCTATGCCCGAGGCCTCTTTCTCACAAAGACCAGTCTCCCCTGCAAACCGGCCTTATCTCCGGTTTCCTTTGTGGCGAACTTAAGCACAAGGCAAGCCTTTCCAGGGCTCGGATTACTGAGCCTTCCATCAGCTCTCCACCTTAAATGACTTTGGGCTATTTGAGAAGAGCAGAAAGAAGATTATTCTAGGTGTGTCGTCCATGAGGTATCTTCCATTGTCACTGCCGGGGTATGGGAAGCGGTAAAGAAACGGGTGCATCAGTTATTTATGTGGCCCTGATGTATCAATAACTAGTTCTTTGCTGCAACTACTGCAAGGTTCTCAAGGTAATCCGCAGGCTGCCATGCATCATTGTTTTTTTTTTCAATCGGGGACTATTGTGGCCTTGAACCACAGGGAACTCGATACCACAATGGGCTACAGTGTGGATGTGAGCAGTTCTGCAGAGCAAATGTAGTTTAATTTATATAGACACCAAATGTTGGAGTAACTCAGCGGGCCAGACAGCATCTCTGGAGGGAAGGAATGGATGAAGTTTCGGGTCGAGGCTCTTGTTCAAACTGAGAGTCGGGGGCGACGAAGTTTAGAGATATGGAAGGGTAAGGTGTGAAAACGACAGATCAAAGCAGATGATTCTAAGGAAATGCAGAATTGTTCATCGTTGGCTGAGGGGAAGGTGACAACACGGCATACAATCAGCAATATTTAATCAGGAGGACAGTAAAACTAGTCTGAGAACTAGGCCGGGGGAGGTACAGATCGTATGTATCGAGGTACTGTGAAAAGCTTTTGCGTGCTAACCAGTCAGCGGAAGTACTGTACATGATTACAATCGAGCCATCCACAGCGTGCTGATACATGATAAAGGGAATAAAGCTTAGTGTAGGATAAAGCCCAGTAAAGTCCAGTTGACGATAGTCCGATGGTCTCCAGTGAGGTAGATTGTAGCTCGAGACCAATGGCGATGGTTGATTAGAATCGGACAGACTCCGGGAACTGCAGATGCTGGAATCCTGGGCAAAACACAAAGTGCTGGAGGAACTGATAGTCGGGCAGCAGAGTGGAGGAAATGGACAGGCAACAATAGCATGGTTCAGCCCATCATCCGAGATGCCGCCTATCCATTTACCTCCACAGATGCTGCCTGGCCTGCTGAGTTCCTCGTGCACTTGGTGTTTTGCTCGAAATTCCAGTATCAGCAGTCACTTAAGACTTTAGAGATACAGCATGGAAACGGGTCCTATTGCCCACCGAGTCCGCACCGACCAATGGTCACCCCGCACACTAGCACAGTTCTACACACAAATAAAAGTCACGCTGTCACAGGGCGAACATGCAAACTCCGTACAGACAGCACCTGGAGTCGGAATGGAACCCGGGTCTCTGGCGCTGTAAGGCAGCAACTCTACCCCCCGCCTCTTATGTCAGCCTGGCATCTACATTGGCTTCTGATTACACGGGCCCATCTGTGCCCCTCCCCCATTCTTCCCCAGTGCCCTTGTACATGTTTCCCTCAAGTGCCTACCTGATTTTCTCTTGAACATACTGATGGATTCAGATCACCAGCTCACTGGGCAGCAGGTTCCTCATATCACTGAAGAAGGGTCTCGACCCAAAACGTCACCTATTCCTTCACTCCATAGATGCTGCCTTACCCACCGAGTTTCTCCAGCTTTTCTTTTGTCTACGTTCAATTTTTTCCAGCATCTGCAGTTCCTTCTTAGAAACAAGTAGGGCACCTTAACATCACCTTGACAGGACCACATCTCTGGCAATGCTGTACCCCCTTGTGTTTAGTGGTTGGATTCCCCAGGTTTAACACTATAGTCTGCAGCTGGGATTGAAGCTGTAACTTTATTTTTCTGTATATTAAAAACTGTTTTAAAATGTCCCAGTGTCATAATAAGTAGTATCTTGTACACAGCTGATCCTGACTCATTGATTGCCAGCACAACATTGAAGCTGTAACAATTTAACTCTGACGTTGGTGTCATTCAATGATTGGTACCACACAGTCAAATACTAGTGTCACAGGTAATTACTCACCTGCTGAGACACTGTCCCGACTGGGTCATTTGGTGACATTTGTGGCATTCAATTAAAGTGTGATTACTTCCTGTCTACCTCTTGGATAATAGGTATGCCAATTACTACTATTTTTTTTTAACTTTATCTATCACTTGCTGAAATCCCGCCATTCAGAATTGTAGTTACGATGCTACAATCGCCCAGAGTACGGGCGGCATGGTGGGGCAGCGGCAGAGTTGCTGCCTTTCAGCGCCAGAGACCCTGGTTCGATCCTGACTACAGGTGCTTGTTTGTATGAAGTTTGTGTGTTCTCCCCGTGACCTCCGTGGGTTTTCTCCGGGACCTCTGGTTTCCTCCCACACTCTAAAGACGTAGAGGTTTGTAGCACAAATAGAAGCATAGCAAATAGGTGCAGGACTAGGCCATTAGGCCCTTCTAGCCAGCACCGCCATGGCTGATCATCCTAAATCAGTGTCCCGTTCCTGCCTTCACCCCATATCCTTTGATTCCGTTAGCCCTAAGAGCTATATATTTTGCATAGTGTGGATAGTGATACAGTGTGGAAACAGGCCCTTCGGCCCAACTTGCCTACACTGGCCAACGTGTCCCAGCTACACTAGTCCCACCTACCTGCGTTTAGTCCATAGCCCTCCAAACCTGTCCTATCCATGTATCTGTCTAACTGTTTCTTAAATGCTGGGATAGTCCCAGTCTCAACTACCTCCTGTGATAGCATGTTCTATACACCCACCTCCCTTTGTGTGGAAAAAGTTACCCTTCAGATTCCCATTAAATCTTTTCCCCTTCACCTTAAACCTTTGTCCTCTGGTCCTCGATTTGCCTACTCTGGGCAAGAGACTCTGCCCGATCTATCTCCCTCATGATGTTATCCATTATCCAGGGTGGATAGTGCCTGGGATGCACTGCCAGGAGTGGTAGTGGACACGGGGATGATAGTAGAATTAAAGAGACTTCAGGATAGGCAAGGGAATAGAGGGACGTGGATTATGTGTAGGGTGGAATTGCTGATACAGGTTTAAACCAAAGACAGACACAAATAGCTGGAGTAACTCAGCGGATCTCAGAGAAGGAATAGATGACGTTTTGGGTCGAGAAATGTCTGAAGAAAGGTCTCGACCCGAAACGTCACCTATTCCTTCTCTCCAGAGATGATGCCTGACCCACTACGTTACTCCAGCATTTTGTGCCTGTCTTCGATATGGGTTATGTGGAGGCAGATAAGAGTTGGTCTGGGCTTCATGTTTGGCACAGGTATTGCGTGCCATGGGGCCTGTTCCTGTGCTGTACTGCTCTATGTCCGATGTTCAGGTCCACTATTAGTCAGCTCAATGTTTATTTCTGAGCCTCGGCATCCACAGTTATTTTTGTTTTAATGTGCCGTGAGTAATTCACAAGTTTGTTTCACACAGAGCAACTCCCTGCGACTACGCCGTCAAAATGTGGACTGGAAGACTGTAGTGCTGAGCCAGTCGATTCACGGAGGCGAGAGGACACGCATCAACTCCCTGGGTGAGATCATCTGGATATCAGAAGCGTCGCTGCAGCATTTACCTTCTCAGGTACACGCATCTGGGCTAACAATGTCGCTGTTCGGCAGGGCTGCCAGCTCCGTGCATGTGGTCCCACCTCCAGCTGCCTTGCTTCAACCTTCTCTACAACCCTCTAGACCAGGGGTTGTCAACCTTGTTCTGCGTAGGGGCCGGGACGCATGTCTGTGAGCAGATGGCGGGCCACATCTATCACGTGTACACATGGATCCCGCCCCTGATGGCAGGCATCAAATCGTGTGTTCGCAGAAGGTGGGCAAAAATGCTGGAGAAACTCAACGGGTGAGGCAGCCTCATGCAATCCTTGCATGTCTCATTCTGAATTTCTCCAGCATTTTTGTTTACCTTCGATTTTTCCAGCATCTGCAGTTCTTTCTTAAACGTGTCCGCAGAAGGTGCGCGGCCGTGCTGGCGGCTTTGCGCAGGATGCGGTGCAGCCAGAGCTCGGCCGGGCCGGACGAATACGGGAAACAAAATCCGCCTGCGGGCCGGATGATTTCGGGTTGCGGGCCGCATTCGGCCCGGGGGCCGTAGGTTGCCGACCCTTGCTCTAGACTCCAGGATGAACCTGAAGTTTTTCAAACCCACCTCCTTCCTGGAGGGCAGATCAGTTTGAGCGCGCGGAGGGGACTCGTTAGGACGTTGCCAAGATTTGAGAGTGGTAGTTTGAAGCGAGATCTGTTTGGTTGGTCTGAAGAAGGCTCTCGACCCGAAACATCACCCATTCCTTCTCTCCAGAGATGCTGCCTGTCCCGTTGAGTTACTCCAGCATTTTGTGTCCATCTTCGGTTTAAACCAGCATCTGCAGTTCCTTCCTGTGCTCTGTTTGGTTTGCTGTCCCTTGGACATGGGATGCTGAAGGATAACCATATAGATGTTTATGAACTAATGAGGAACTTGGATGGGATAGACAGCGAGAATCTTTTTCCCAGGACCTACACACAATGTTAGAAAGAAGCTGCACTTGAACCTGGATCCTGGACCTTGCGGTTCTCAGGCTCCTACACCACCGTCCCGATGGCAAGAGTGAAACGATAGTGTGGCCAGGGTGGTGTGGGTCTCTGACGATGCTGGCTGCCTTCTTGAGGCACCGACCCCTGTACATCCCTTCAGCGGTGGGGAGGTCGGTACCCGTGATGGACTGGGCAGTGTTCAAATGGTCTATGCCTGCTTCATGTTTGTAATGACAACTGTGTTGTGTGTGTCTCTGTCTGCAGGAGAAACACGATCGTCTCTTGGTCCTCTTCCCTGCAACGCTCCTCATCCTGTCGCAGGAAGACCGTGCCCTTTATTACAAGGTAAGCAGCGGCCCCCCCAACACACCCCGTCACCTCTGGAGAATTTCTCTCTCGCCATTTGCCACATGCTCTGAGGTTCTCCAACATCTATTCAAAGGAGATATTTTGTAGTTCCCCAAGCTGGGTGGGGGTGGGGAACGGCTGATTTAAAAAAAATGGGCCGAGGGGAGCGGCACGGTGGTGCAGCGGCAGAGTTGCTGCCTTACAGCGCCAGACCCCCATGTTCGATCCTGACTACGTGTGCTGTCTGTATGGAGTTTGCACGTTCTCCCTGTGACCACGTGGGTTTTCACCAGGTGCTTTAGTTTCCTCCCACACTCCAACGACGTACGGCTCTGTAGGGTCATTGGCTTCTGTAAATGGTAAATTGCCCCTAGTGTGTCGGATAGTGCTAGTGTACAGGGTGAATGTTAGTTGGTGCAAACCCAGAGGGCCAAAAGGCTTGTTTTCGCGCTGTATCTCTGAAGTCTAAAAGTCTAAAGTTTAAAGAGAGAATGGAAAGACATTCATCCTAGAACAGTATTAGTGTGCAAGGGTCGCTGGTCGGCGTGGATTCGGTGACTGAAGGGCCTGTTTCTGTGCTGTATCTCTAAAGTAAACTAAATGAAACTTAAATCCTGAATCTACATCCTCACCAACATTGTGGGCGTACCAACACTTTGCGAACTGTAGCCGTTTTTTTTTTTTGTTTAATTTTTTTATTATTGGAGATAGGTACATAATCCATTACATCATTACTGTCTTACATTTTTAAATTGATAATATTGTCAGTTATTATTACATTGTCTCCAATACTTTTTGCATTTTTCTTCGTTTTTTTTTTATAACTAGATAGAACTAAAGGGATAGATGAAATAGAGAGAGAGAAGGAAAAAGAAAGCTAAAATAAAAAAAAAGGAAGAGGAGTGAAAGAGGTAATTGAAGAAGAATGGAAAAATTTGTTAGAGTTTAAAAACATCATTCGAGATATGTTCGTACATTTCGGAGTATAGCATTTCATCCAATCTTTAGTCCGGTTGCTAGTCAGGTTCCTGTGCTGAACTATTCTGACCCTTTAAGTAATCAATAAAAGGAGACCATATTCCAACGAATAATTCCTGTTTGTCCAACAGGGAAAATCTGATTCTTTCCACGTTTAAGGTCTCCGTCATTTCTATAATCCACATTTTGATTGTGTAGCCGTTCAACAAGGCAGCGAATCACCACCTTATCAAGGACAATTAAATGTTGGCACAGCCTGCAAAGACCACTACTTTCTTTTAAATGAATGGAAAAGAACATGTGTTTTTTAATTTATTTATTCTATGTTGTGCTGTTTTACAGGGGGAGCTTTCTCTCAACGCTGTAACAATATCTGAACACGAAGCATCCGAGATTAATTCAAGGACATTGATTATCGAAGGTAGGTGGAGTAATAATGTCCACATTCTACAGTAGCGACTTGTACCACTGTTTCTTCAACACAGTTTCAAAAGCCTGATGTTTTTAGGTTTAGATTTATTATTGCTACCTGTGCCGAGGTACAGTGAAAAACCTTGTTTGCATGCCATCCAAGCAGATCAAATATTCCATGCGTAGATACAATCAGTTCAGAGTACATTAGATAGCAAAGGGGAAGATACAGAGTGCAGAATATAGTTCAGAATACACAGCATTGCAGGACATCACTCGTGCGAGAAGAAGTATTGAGCAAGTATAAAGGTTTAGAGTTAGAGTTGAGGTCCCCTGAGGGAGCGCTGTATGTATTGTTAGATCTATGTATCACTGTATGTAGCACTGATGTGAAGCACTTTGGTCCACGAGAGTAGTTTTTAAATGTGCAATAGAAATAAAATTGACTTGACTTGATAGTGTGGAAACTGGCTCTTCAGCCCACCAAGTCCATGCTGACCTGCAATCACCCTTGCACTAGTTAAAGATTTATTTTGCATACAGCAAAACTATCGCCATACATGAGCTGCATGCATAACCCCCCGGTTAGACCAGAATGTACAGGGCAGCCACTGAGTCTGTATGCAAGAGGCGCTATTTTGTCCTGCGTCTCTCAGCCCTGTACTGCATGTTCCACACGACACCGCCAAGTCACTAACTCCTTCATCTTTCCCTGCCTCTCCTGCCCCTGTGCTTCTGCAGGTAGAATGATCAACCAGATCGTGGTGACCTGCCCAAGTGGGACAGTGCATCGGAGCCTCATTCACCAGCTCCACTCCGCGGGGGTCACCGTCCACCAATCCTCACCATTCACTACGGGAGGGGGTGGTAAAAGCTCGGTGCAATGCAAAGACCAGGTAGGTGCCGCTGGTAATCTGTGCAAAAACATCCGACGGGCAGAATGCCTGCAAACAGTTCACTATCTACATAGGAGAATGATTGTTGTTCTTTGAAAAATAAGGCTACCTTCCCTAATTTAGCCATTCTCAGTCGGAATAGTAAGCATATTCTAATGTCAGCATATTAGTTATTTGCATGTGACTTTATTCACGGTCCCATTGTCGGGAGATTATGTCGTTCGCCATTGTTCAGTCAATCCAACTAATTTCTATAGTTAAAAAGATGTTGCTGCGTTATCTATTGCTTCTCATTGACTGAAACGTTTTTCGCTTTCAGTTTGCAGACAAAGGTAATCCTTTACTGGGATCACAAGCAGTCGACATCAGCCCGGGACAAGTGTACGGAGTCTTCACCTTTCCCAAAAAGCCAATTGAAATGATCTCTGTCTCGGAGAACCTTCCCGCGCTGGTTGCCGAGAAGGAGCGGTGCCTCTCCCCTGACTATTCGGAGCCCTACACTCCCCCGCCATCGCGACTCCAGGCACCGCCCGCCCATTTCATGCTCCCGCCTGTAAGTATGCATCCGTCTACGCAGTCGCGCGAGCACTCCACAACTTTATGCAAACATTGCTGAGAATGTTTCCTTTTAATTATCAACGTGGAAAGCTGACGGGTTACTCGGCTATTCACCACTTCCTTCAGGGAAAATCCCCAAAGTTCACGATGCCTGGCTGACATCACAAACAGCAGATGCTGAAATATTGAGACAATTTGAGGCAAGTTGGGAGGTCATGTTGCAGTTAGATAAGACGTTGGTGAGGCCACAATTTGCATATTAGGTTCAGTTCTGGGCACCATGTTCATAAGTTCATGAGTGATAGGAGCAGAATTAGGCCATTCAGCCCATCAAGTCTACTCCTCCATTCAATCATGGCTGATCTATCTCTCCCTCCTAACCCCATCCTCCTGTCTTCTCCCCATAACCTCTGATGCCCGTATAAATCAAGAAACTATCTATCTCTGCCTTAAGAATATCCATTGACTTGGCCTCCACCGTGTTCTTTGGCAATTAATTTCATAGATTTGCCCCTCAGTGACTAAAGAAATTCCTCTTCACCTCTATCCCTTAATTCTGAGGCCATGACCTCTAGTCCTAGTCTCTCACTAGTGGAAACATCTTCTCCACGTCCACTCTATCCAAGTCTTTCACTATTTGATACTTTTCAATGAGGTCCCCCCTCATTTTTCTAAACTCCAGCGAGTACGGGCCCAGTGCCATCAAATACTCATATGTTAATCCACTCATTCCTGGGATAATTCTTGTAACCCTCCTCTGGACTCTCGCAAGAGCCAGCAAGCACATCCTTACTCAGATATGGTGCCCAAATGTTATAGGAAAGATGTTGTCCAGCTGGAAAGAGTGCAGAGAGTTACAAGGATGTTGCCAGGACTCGGGGCTCCTAGCTACAGCGAGAGGCCGAGCAGGCTAAGACTCTATTCCTTGATGTGCAGGAGGATGAGGGGTGATCTTATAGAGGTGAGCAAAATAATGAGAGGAATAGATCGGGTAGACGCATGGATGCTTTTTCCCCAGAGTCACAGAATCCTGAACCAGAGGACAGAGGTTTAAAGTGAGGGGGGGGATTAATTAATAGGAACCTTGGGGGTAACCTTTTCGCGGAGGTGGTGGTAGTGGGTTTATGGAACAAGCTGCCAGAGGAGGAAGTTGAGGCGGGTAGTAATACAAACTGGTACGTGGAAAGGGCGGGTTTGGAGGGATATGGGCCAAATGCAGGCAGGTGGGACTAGTGTAGATGGGACATGTTGGTCGGTGTGGGCAAGTTGGGCTGAAGAGCCTGTTTCCACACTGTATGACTCTATGACACAAATGTGTAAGGGCAACTTAGCGGGTCAGGCAGCATCTGTGGAGAGAAGGAATGGGTGACATTTCGGGTGGAGACTGAAGGATCTCGACCCGAAAAATCACCCATTCCTTCTCTCCAGAGATTCTTGATGGTTTTGGCACAATCTGAAGAAGGGTCCCGAACTGAAATGGTACTGGTCCATTCCCTCCACGGATGCTGCCTGACCCGCTGGGTTTCTCCAGCGCTTTGTGTTTTACTCAATGACTTGCTTAGTTAATTGACTACTATGTTGTAGATAACCTGTCTACACATTGCAGCATTGAAATCCTCCACCAGTTAATCTCTTTTGAGTTTGTTGTTTGGAAGGAAAAGTACTGCGAGAATTCCGTTCAGATGGCGTGATAAAATGTTTCTGCCAACTCCAGCTACCCTTGCAGAACAGTCAGAGTTGAGTTAAACGGCTCACCCAGGGGCCAGCAAGTGGAAAGCACACCTCGACCAAAAAAAGTGATCAATATTTTTAACCAAAAGCATGAACATGGGGATATTGAAAGCAAACGCAGAACATGGATCAGTGCAGCACAGAAAAGGGCACTTTGTTCCACTGTTCCTATCCTTGTATCCCTCTTGTCATCACACCTTCCCCAGCCAACAATGGACCATTATGGACTCCACCCTTCCAGGGGCCATCTGTTGCTGACCCTTGACTTGTCCTGACTTTTCTAGCCTCCAGTTTATTTCCGCTCCACCCCGTCTCACCAGCTTCGTTTTCACCCAACAAACAGCTAACAAGTGGCCTATTTCTTTATCTTCGTTACTTTTTTGTATATCTTTCATTCATTGTTCTTTATCTCTCTCTCTCTATCTCTCGTTACCTTTAACCCTAACCAGTCTGAAGAAGGGTCGTGACCCAAAACGTCTCCAGAGGTGCTGCCTGTCCCGCTGAGTTACTCCAGCTTTTTGTGTCTATCTTTGGATTAAACCAGCACCTGCAGTTTCCTTCCTGCAACATTTGCAGTTCCTTGTGTCTCAATGTCGACTGTACCAACATAGACACATAGGTTGGCCATTTGGCTCTTCAAGCCAGCACCGCCATTCAATATGATCATGGCTGATCATCCAGGTTCAGTACCCCATTCCTGCTTTCTCCCCATATTCCTTGATTCTGTTAGCCCTAAGAGCAATATCTAAATCTCTCTTGACAAACATCCAGTGAATTGGCCTCCACTGCTCTTCTGTGGCAGAGAGTTCCACAGATTATCTTTGAGTGTTGCGATGGTTTGGTAATGTTGTGCTCTCGCTCAGTTTGCAGACAAGCACAAGTCTTCACCTCTGCCGGCATGGGGAGCCTCTATGGTGCCAGCGGGCCGTAAGCTGCATGCTTTGTCCCAGCCTCCACCCTTGCCCAGCGCAGCATCGGACGAGCTGCTCGTGACGGGAAACCGCCTTTCCTTTGGCTACGCAGAACCATTTGCCGCTCAGACGACAGAGGCAGCCGTTCCCGTGGACACGTTTACCCGCCCACACGTGAGTTCAGGGTCAACGCTAACATTGTTGAAGGGGTTGGTTTATTATTGTCATGTACACTGAGGTACAGGGAAAAGCTTTTGGTTGCATGCTATCTAGTCAGTGGAAAGGCTATACGTGATTACAAGTGTACAGGGTTAAGGGCTAGCGTTTAGTGCAGGGTGGAGCCCGATTAAAGATAGTCCGAGGGCCTCCAATGAAGTAGACGGTAGGTCAGGACTGCGGTGATAGAATGGGTTCAGTTGCCAGGGAGGGGGGAGGGAGAGTGAAGGAAGGAACAAAACAAACCCTTCGGCCCACCAAGTCCATGCCGACCAGTGAGCCCCATACACTAGTTCTATCCTACACACATTAGGGACAAATTACAGAAGCCAATTAATGAACTGTACACTGCAAGGGTTTACCCCCCCCTCCTCCATTGATGAACTGTACATTGCAAGGGCCCGGAAGCGAGCGGGTAAGATCATCTCTGACCACTCTCGCCCTGCCCACAAACTCTTTGAACCACTTCCCTCTGGAAGGCAACTCCGGACGGTCAAAGCTGCCGCAGCCAGACATATAAACAGCTTTTTTCCACGAGCAGTAGCTCTACTCAACAGCTGAAAGACTGTAGCCTCCTCGTGCTCTGGTATTTTATTTCATTCTTCACATGTTTAAATTATAATGTTTATTTTTAATTTTCTGCTGTATATAATGTTGTTACTCGCGAGCGAAGCACCAGGGCAAATTCCTTGTATGTATACATACTTGGCTAATAAATTTATTCAATTCAATTAACCTGCAAACATGCACGCCTTTGGAATCTCTTTGTCTTTGTGGCTCCAATGATTCTTGTATAACATTTTATTAACTTAATGTCTGTGATTTTTTTTTGTTATGAAATATTATAATTTTGGCCAATGAGTTAACACAAATCTATCTTTAATTACAGTCTATCGACACCAGGGATCCTTTAATGAAGTGGGAACAAAATACCAATAGGACGTCGGGGTCCGATATCTCCCGGCCATCTCGTGTCTCGTCACAACTCGGCAACACCACGGCTAACCATGGTTTACCTGACGGTGAATGTTTCAGCAACCCCCTGCCTCCAACCTACGCCGAGCCCTACATGCCATTTAAGCTACAACCAGCCCCACCAGCAAAACCCCTCTGGCTTCGAGAGGTAAGCAAAGCTTCACCAGTGTCTCAGTTGTGCCTTGGTCAATTATACATTGCTTCTTTGACCTTGAAGATAGGAGTGATTGAAATATCAGAGAACTAAGTACGATGTGGGTTGACCACCGATTTTCTGGCATTTGGTGGTCCGGCACTGGACAAAATTACCAGAGAGCGCTCTTAAAGTCTCAGTAGGGGCTAGCGGAATCGAGGGATATGGGGAGAAGGCAGGCACAGGTTACTGATTGTGGATGATCAGTCATGATCACAGTGAATGGCAGTGCTGGCTCGAAGGGCCAAATGGCCTCCTCCTGCACCTATTTTTTATGTTTCTATTAGTGCTGATTTAGTTTGGTTTTAGTTTCGAGGTGCAGCGTGGAAGCAAGCCCTTCGGCCCACTGAGTCCATGCTGACCAGCCATCGCCCTGTACACTAGCACTATCCTACACTATGGGGACAATTTACAATCTTTTCTGAAACCGATCAACCTTTGGAGCGCGCGAGGAAACTGGAGCACCTGGAGAAAACCCACGTGGTCACGGGGAGGGAAAAGTACAAACTCAGTGCAGACAGCACCCGTAGCCGGGATCGAATACAGGTTTCCGGTGCTGTAGGCGGCAACTCTACTGCTGCCCCACTGAGTATTTGTGCTGTTTTTATTTCAGATTGCCAGCGTCATATTGTCAAAGTCTAAAACTCTAGTAAAGTTCTTTGCAAAATCCGTACAGGGACAATGAATACTTTTCTTGCCTTTCAGCCTGTGATCCGACACAGTTCTTCATGCTTACCGGCCTGGGGGTGCGATCAGGACCTGTCTTTGTCACAGCTGCCCAGTTCCTCCAACTGTGCATTGAGGAGGGACCGCTACTCGCAGAGAGCTGGCCAGCAGGCTGCCCCGTTACCGCCAGTGTACGCCAAGCCCTTCGCAGCCGCCAGCAAAGAGTCAGCTCCATCTGCGGCACGACTCTCCGCTGCGGCTGTAAGTACATTTCCGACAGATACACGTTGTAACCAATGCGGTTTGGGTTCAGCTGCATACTGCCGCCAGTAACTGATCAACATGGACAGAATGCTGGATAAATGGGACTCGTCCCGAAACGTCACCCATTCCTTCTCTCCAGAGATGCTGCCTGCCCTGCTGGGTTACTCCAGCATTTTGTGTCTATCTTAGGAATACAGGTGCATGGTTCCCCAAAAGTGACGAGTTAGATGGGCAGAATGGTGAAGAAGCCGCTAGGCGCACTTGCCTTCGTTGGGCAGGGTGTTGAGTACAGAGATGGGATATTATAATGGAGTGGGACAAGTCGTTGGTGAGACAACATTTGGGCTACCCTGTGCAGTTCTGGTCCTCCAGCTATAGCAAGGATGTCCCTAAGTGGAAAGGGCACTGAAGAGATTCACCAGTTATAGAAGCAAACTTTTAAAAGCCATTTTGGGCAATTACATGGATAGGGCAGGTTTAGAGGGATATGGACCAAATGTAGGCAATCTCTACTAGCACAGAAGGCTATATTGGCCGGCATGGACAAGGTGGAGTGAAGAGCCTGTTTCCGTGGTGTACAGCTCCGTGAGTCTATGACTCGGAGTCTGACTCTTCATGTGATGTGAGGTTGATGCATTTCCTCCAGCCAACAATAGATAACTTTAATCATCCCACGATTCTAATCTCGCCCATCAATGCACTCAGCCATAAATATGTGAACCATCCCTGGTTAAAGGATGACAGGAAATGGTTTAGTCATCTGCAAAGTTTGAGGTTTGCTAACACAACACAAATTCATACATCATACTTGAATTAGCAGGTGGCTTAATGGTATAAACTTCTCATAGCCAATGCATTGTTGTTCTTCAGGCAATTTAGTGTATGGCTGGTTATTAACCACTTAATTCCGCAATAGACTGAAGTCTCTGGTAAATCCTTTTTTAACTTTTAACTTTAGATATCCAGATGGGACAAGTATAGATGTGACATGCTGGTCAGTGTGGGCAAGGTGGGCCTGTTTCCATGCTGTCTGACTATAAAATTGTAGAACAAAATACTCAAGGTATTATTTTTCTTTTTATTTGTAGACTTTCAAACAAGGTGATTTATCGAGTACGGACCATTGGAGCAACAGGCGAACATCAGCAGAGTCTAGACCATCTCTGCCATCGGGTTCTGGATCAGAAAGCAGCTCCTATGCACACGTGAATGGGGAGCCCTCCTGTGATCCCCTATCTCCTATGTATGCTGAACCCTACCATTCTTTCAAGTATCAGTCAGTGCCTCTCCCGGACCTCTTCTGGATGAGGGATGTGAGTATCATGCGGACAGTCACGTTGACGGTTGCCAATGCAGCCATTGAGATCAAATCGGCTAAATCATTGCATACAAATGTGGCGCAGCGGTGGTGTTGCTGCCTTCTAGCACCAGAGACCGGGTTCGATCCTGACTGCAAGTGCTGTGTGTATGGAGTTTGCATGTTCTCCCCGTGACCACATGGGATTCCTCCCACATTCCAAAGACATGCAGATTAATTGGCTTCTGTAAATTGTCCCCAGTTTGTGTAGAATAGAACTAGTGTACTGGGTGGTTGCTGGTTGGCGCAGACTCAGTTTCCACGCTGTATCTCTAAAATATCGCCTCCTGTTTCCTCCTCAAAGTCCCTCTTTAACCAATGTTGCTATTTGAACACTCGCCTGTTCCCTGCATTGTCCATTGCAGGGCTAAGTTTGACCCACTGGTCCATTGACCACTCATTACCTAGGATTAAGAGTTCACCGTTTTTTGTGATAAGGTAAATGGAGGCTGCAAACAGCAGCATGGAAAGCACGAGACTAGCAACAATCCCAGTGGACAACACATTGGATGGTCTTCATTTTTTTTTTCTCTCTCCATTAGTTCCAGTGCTGAGTTTAATGTTTCCAGCAGTAACCGGGTCTCACACTTGGAGTCACAGAGTGATACAGCGTGGAAACTGGCCCTTCGGCCCACCTTGCCCACACTGGCCAACGTGTTCCATCTACACTAGTCCCACCTGCCCGCATTTGGTCCGTATCCCTTCAAACCTGTCTTGTCCATGAACCTGCCTAACCGTTTCTTAAAAGTTGGGATAGTCCCAGCCTCAACTACCTCCTCTGGCAGCTTGTTCCATCCACCCACCGCCCTATGTGTGAAAACATTATCCTTCAGATTACTATTAAATCTTTTCCCCTCTCACCTTAAACCTATGTCCTCTGGGCTTCCATGCACAAGAGCTCCTGTCTGTTGCTGTAATCTGATTGCCATGGCGACTGCACTTGGGGTTTGAGGAAAGATGATGGGGAAAGTGAGTGAGATGTGAGTGGACACCCTTCCTTCCCATGAGGGACCCTGAGCCACAAACGCCATCGAGCAACTGTGGGGTGAAGCCTCCAAGTGTCCAGAGGCTGGCAACAAGGTCTCGCACTGTGGTGCGTTTCACAGAGCTGCTGCAATCCTTGCCGGGGAATACCTGAAGCAAAAATGCAGCAAATGTAAACAATGGCAGTGGAGTCTGCAGCCAAAACTATGAAACCTCAGGGGAAAACCTCAATTACATTTCAATGCTGTCATGCCCCTTGTTTTCAAAGAGGGAACCAAGATGCTGGGGTAACTCAGCAGGACAGGCAGCATCTCTGGAGAGAAGGAATGGGTGACGTTTCGGGTCGAGCCACTTCTCCTCGTTTTACTTTAGCTTAGTTTAGTTTAGAGATACACCGCACAAACAGGCTCTTCGATCCACCGAGTCCACGCCAACCAGTGATCCACACACATTAACACTATCCTACACACTAGGGACAATTTCCGCTTCATCCAAACCTACAAACCTGTACGTCTTTTGGAATGCGGGAAGAACACTGGAGCACCCTGAGAAAACCCACGCAGCTCATGGGAAGAGCGTACAAACTCCGTACAGGCAGCACCCGTAGTCAGGATCTAAACCGGGCCTCTGGTGCTGTAAGGCAGCAACTCTACCGATGAGCCGCCTGTACTCTGATTATAAATTCAGGTTATAAGTTGAGCATTATCACACCAAGTCCCTTTGGTGAGATTAGCTTAGTGGTCCATCCTGAATGTTTAAATGACAACAATTTAATTTGAAAATGATCAGGAAGACAGCCATTGTGCTAGAATGAATTACACCTTGGACATGACACAAAATGCTGGAGTAACTCAGCGGGACGGGCAGCTTCTCTGGAGAGAAGGAATAGATGACGTTTCAGGAGGTAACCCTTCAGAGTCTCCTTTGGGTGACGTTTCGGGTCAAGACCCTTCTTCAGAGTCTGAAGAAGGGTCTTGACCCGAAACGTCACCCATTCCTACTATCCAGAGATGCTGCCTGTTCTGCTGAGTTACTCCAGCATTTTGTGTCTATCTTCGGTGTAAACCAGCATCTGCAGTTCCTTCCTACGCCTTGGATATGTCTGGTCCAGTTTCCATGGGAAGGTTTTCTGGTAAATTTGCAGCGAAATGTGGATGAAATGAGTTATGTATGATGTGTGCACGAGGAATGAATAAACGATGGGTCCAACGTTTCTGCTTCTATGTTAGTAAATATCTTCTGAACGAGAGGCTTGTAGACACAATCATGTTGATTATTTAAAGCACTGTTTATTCAACGCTGTTCTGAAACATCCCTTGTCTTTTGCAGGAAGTATCCAGGGAAGGAAGTTCTGAGTTTCCTGTCCATTGCTCCAAAGGTACAAAACCCCCTTAAAAAGTGATGAATAATTTTGCCGTAAGGTGCGTCTTCCAATAGACTGGATCATGATGTTTTGACCAATGGGCTAGGGATCTGAACTTGACCAAACAGCAAGGTTCTGGGATGGGAGTTCCAATTGGTCAGGTCCCGTGGTTCTGTCCAATAGAATGGGATACCCATTTGGTCATGTACTAATGATTTCTCCAATGGGATGGGATATCCAATGGATCTATTGATCCATTAGATCTATTGATCCATTGGTTGATCTATACTAATGATCTGTCCAATGGGATATTGATTTGGTCAGGTATTGTGGCTCTCTCCAATGGAATATGTAGGAAAGAACTACACATGTTGGTTTACACTGAACATAGACACACAATGCTGGAGTAACTCAGCGGGGCAGGCAGCATCTCTGGAGAGAAGGAATGGGTGACGTGTCGGGTCAAGACCCTTCTTTAGACTGGGAGTCGGGGAAGAGTGAGTCTAGTGATATGGAAAGGTAAGGTGTGAAAACGACAGAGCAAAGCAGATGATAAGGAAATGTAAAACTGTTTGTTCCCTCTCTCTCCTTCTCCCCCACCCCACCCCACCTAGTTATCCAACTAGTTTAACCATCCTGATTAATTTTGCTGATTTTGTGCCATGTTTTCACTTCCCCCTCAGCTAACAATGAATCATTCTACACTTCCTTATCATTGTCTGTTCTGACTTGTCGTTTTCACACCTTACCTCCGCATATGTGTTTTCTCCAGGTGCTCCGGTTTCCTCCCACATCCCAAAAATGCACAGGTTTGCAGGTTAAACGGCTTCTGTAAATTGTCCCTAAGATAGAACTGGAGTACGGGGTGATCATTGGCTAGCATGGACTTGGTTGGCCGAATGGCCTGTTTGCACGCTATAAAAACAAAAAATAGTGTAGGAGGAGCTTTTGAAATTGCTGAATATTTAGTTCCAAATTATGGTGATTTTGCCATTTTTAATATCATTGATTTATTTATTTAAACCAACTAAATATTACTCTTTTATATCTGATAAGATTAAAAAAAAACACCATCCAAATGGTTAAAAAGGAACCAATTGAGACCGTTTGGCCCATCAAGTCTACTCCGCCATTCAATCATGACTGATCTACCTTTCCCTCAGCCCCATGCTCCTGCCTTATCCTCATAACCCCGGAATCATTGAAACTAATAAATAAATAATAAAGCATAACTACTTGCCTGTCCTCAGGAGCTGATGGATTCCCACCATTAGGTAAATAGGGGCTGCCGAACTTTCCCCAAGATTAACGCAAGATGGATTCCTCGGGCTAGGTCTAACAATGGACAGTTTTCCAAACCGAGAGCTGGGAGATAGGTGGAAGATCCAGTGTCCTCTGGAGTGGAGAAGAGCTTGGGGGCTGCTGGTCAGGAGGGGTGGACCCTAGACGCTGATGCCAATGTGGGCATAACTCTAAATCCAGGCGGGTATTAGTGCTGGCATCGGGGAGCAAGATCTACCCCTGAAGGGCACGAAATGCTGGAGTAACCCAATGGGACATGCGGCATCTTCAGATAGAGGAATGGGTGATGTTTCAGGTCGAGACCCTTCTTCAGTGGTGGTAGCTTTCTAAGTTGGTCATACATTGGAAAGATTGATACTTTCCTCAAAATGTCCCTTCTAAGTTACCACCGTACCGAAGATGAACGGCTTGGTACGATAATTGACCATCCGTGTTGACGTTGATTGGTGGAACGTTAAGGGCATTGATAGAAATATGGAGGCTTAGTATGAATGGTGGGTTGATGTTCAGTACTGAATTGATGGGCCAAAGGGCCTGTTTTCATGCTCCATCATTCTGTGCCTCTAATCATGCACAGAACCTCTTTAATAAACCCTTTGGGCAGATGCAATTGATAGGAAGATGGGCCACATGCAGGCAAATGGGACGCGCAGTTGGTCGGCATGGACAAGGTGGGCTGAAGGGCCTGTTTCCGTGCTGTGCAGCTCAATGAGTTTAATCCTGAAAATATGAACTTTAAAAAAAAAAAAAAAAAAAAGTTAACTTTGAAATAACGGATTAAATAATTCAACCCAGATATTTATGGTTAATCCCACTTGAGTGATAATTCACAGGCTTCTATTTATTGTGGGATTTGCTCGGGGAATTAGACTGCGGGATGTACTGCGTGCATGTGTGATCACTTACTGTTCATACAAGGAAGAAGCCAGCATTGACATGATATTGAAATGAGTATTTGTAGTTGAATTTGAATAAGAAAGAGACTTAGCATTGTTTTTCTCTCCTTTTTCCAGATGACACCTCTGAATATTTTGCAATTATGGAAGTTTTAGATAGCTACAGAGAAGGTGAATAATATTCAGTGTTATCAAATCGCGATTTTGCTTGCAGTGATAATTCACCAGTAGTGGGTGTGGCAAAGGTTTAATGAATCCCAATGATCCAAGCTTGATCCCCAGTGATCAGTTAGTTCCTTCATATGGATCTGACCCTCCAGCACTTGCTCAGGGCTAAGTCTACCTTATTGTTGAAGACCAAACCCAGCTGATGCTCTTGATCCAGATTCAGCCAGTTGTGGATACTGGTAATGATTCGATACACCCCACGCTACCTGTAGTGTCTGAGTTTGCTGACCTCTATGTGTTGGAATCAGTTAAATTTAGAGATACAGCGTGGAAACGGGCCCTTCGGCCCATCGAGTCCGCGCCGACCAGTGGTCCCCGCACATTAACGTGATCCTACACACACTCGGGACAATTTACACATACGCCAAGCCAAATAACCTACAAACCTGTACATGCGTCTTTGTCGTGTGGGAGGAAACCGAAGATCTTGGAGAAAACCCACGTGGTCATGGGGAGAACATAGTATTGATTGAGAAACGAGGAACTGCAGATACTGTTTTACAAAAAAAGTACACAGTGCCGGAGTAACTCAGCAGGCCAGGCAGCATCTCACAGATGGGTGAATATTTAGATCTGGCACCTTCTTCCGTATTCATTGACAAGACTGCATCATTGTTGACAAAAGGTGGGGTGCGATATGTGATCCACAGTAACCAGTAACAGGAAAGAGGCAAGAGATACCAGTGCAACTTCCCCCCCCCCCCAGTAAAAACGTTAATGATTTTCTCTGTAATGTGCTCCACTGCCAGTTTATCCCACATGTTGGAACTCAAGAAAACAAATGGGTAATTAAGCCACCTTTACAAATTGCCCTTGTGACTGGATACGAACGGGTTCCTTGAAGGTGGAATCTTGTATAGATAGGGTGGTAAAGAAAGCTTTTGGTATGCTAGCCTTTATAAATCAGAGCATTGAGTATAGAAGCTGGGATGTAATGTTAAAATTGTACAAGGCATTGGTGAGACCAAATCTGGAGTATGGTGTACAATTTTGGTCGCCCAATTATAGGAAGGATGTCAACAAAATAGAGAGAGTACAGAGGAGATTTACTAGAATGTTGCCTGGGTTTCAACAAACTAAGTTACGGAGATAGGTTGAACAAGTTAGGTCTTTATTCTCTGGAGCGCAGAAGGTTAAGGGGGGACTTGATAGAGGTCTTTAAAATGATGAGAGGGATAGACAGAGTTGATGGGGACAAGCTTTTCCCTTTGAGAATAGGGAAGATTCAAACAAGAGGACATCACTTCAGAATTAAGGGACAGAAGTTTAGGGGTAATATGAGGGGGAACTTCTTTACTCAGAGAGTGGTAGCGGTGTGGAATGAGCTTCCAGTGGAAGTGGTGGAGGCAGGTTCGTTGGTATCATTTAAAAATAAATTGGATAGGCATATGGATGAGAAGAGAATGGAGGGTTATGGTATGAGTGCAGGCAGGTGGGACTAAGGGAAAAAAAGTTGTTCGGCATGGACTTGTAGGGCCGAGATGGCCTGTTTCCGTACTGTAATTGTTATATGGTTTACATGGATAGGAAAGGTTTAGAGGGATATGGGCCAAATGCGGGAAAATGGGACTGGTTTAGATGGGGCACCTTGGTTGGCATGAATGTGTTGGGACGAAGAGCTGTCTGCGTCTCTGTCTGATTCTTATAAAACAACATACACTAAAGCCCAGACAGTGCTCCAAGTTCAAGTTGGCCGGATCTAAAAGCCAACCCAGGGAAGATTTAGAAACCGATCCCTGACAAAGTGTCGACTCCTCCCTTCTCGGTAACCTTGTCCCCAGCTGCATCGATGCTTCTCACCTGAAGCCCTGACTGGGTTGAACTAAACTCGGAGCACCAGGATGGTCTCTGGATTACTCTGTGTAAATATTAACCCCAAGGGAGGTGACGACTTTATGTAGAACCACCTTTCGGAGAAGTCATTTCCCAACAAGTGTACACCCAGTCTGAGTATGTGAAGCATTTAATATTTTCAGCGGGTAATCATGGGGCTTTCTAGGTCTTATGTTTTTGGCTTCCTGTCATGGCGCCTGTTGTTGTATTTTCTCTGAAACCCTCCAATTCCTTCATTGGGAAGATGTGTGAACAGTGGAAGGAGCACACTGCCATCCCAAAGCTGTCTCCTCCATATACACCTTCCATGAGTCATCCACAATACTGAGAACGTAGACCACAGTCAATGGACAGTGTGTCAAGTCACGAGAGTTTATTGTCATGTGTCCCAGATAGGACAATGACTTCTTGCTTGCTTGTATAGAACATAGACCACAGTGTATGCACAATGGCACAGTCTATGCACAATAGAACAGTGCAGCACAGGAACAGGCTCTTTGGCCCACAGTGCTCATGCCGATCGTGTTGCTATGTTGCTATTTTCCTGCCTGCATGTGATCCATATCCCTCCATTCCCTGCATATCCGTGTCCCTGTCTAAAAGCTTCTTAAATACCAAGTTTGAATCTGCCTCCACCACCACCCGCAGTGCGTTCCAGGCCCCCACCACTCTATGTAAAAAAAAAAAAAAAAAAAAATATTGTTCTGCACATCTCCTTTGAACTTTGCCCCTCTCTCGAACCTTAACGCAATCCCCTCTAAACCAAACTTCCCCAGTCTTGTCTTGGACCTTTGTGGTTGGTGGGTGGTGTTGCAGGTTCGCGGCTGTTTGGCAGAGTAGCTTCGTTTTGTGAATGTTCGTTGCACGGCCCATCCTCTCGAACGCTCAGAGAATGAGCTGATGGTGACTTGGTGTGTGTCTGATGTTTTCACTGGTGAAATTAAGGAGAGGATGAATGAAGAAGGGAGAGAGGTTTCTGTCATCAGTATCCAAACAAGTCCTTCATGCTTCCCAAGGTGAAAGTATACTTTTGGGGCATATCTTGAACTTTTGGGGCATGTTCATCTCTGGTGAATGAGGATGTTTCCAGGACTAGAGGGTATGAGCTAAATAAAGGGAGAGGTTGAGTAGGCTGGGTCTCTATTCCATGGAGTGTAGGGGGATGAGGTGAGATCTTATAGAGGTATACAAAATCATGAGAGGAATAGATCTGGTAGATACAGTCTTTTACCTATAGGGGAATCGAGTACCAGGGAACATAGGGTCAAGGTGAAGGGGAAAAGATTTAATAGGAAACCAAGCGGTAACTTTTTCACAAAAAAGTGGGTGTATGGAACAAGCTGCCAGATGAGGCTGGGACTATCCCAACATTTAAGAAACAGTTGGACAGGATACATGGATAGGTCGGGTTTGGAGGGATATGGACCAAGCGCAGGCAAGTGGGTCAAGGGCAGCTGGGACATCGTGGGTGAGTTGGGCCGAAGGGCCTGTTTCCATGCTGTATCGCACTATGACTGGGCGAGTCCAGAACCAGGGGCCATAGTCTTAGAATAAAGGGGAGGTCATTTAAGACTGAGGTGAGAAAAAACATTTTCACCCAGAGTTGTGAATTTATGGAGGCCTATAAGAGTTGGGCATGACATCATGTTCAGAGCTGACATTGTGGCTGAAGGACCTGCTCCTGTGCTGCACTGTTCCATGTTCTATGGAACACAAAATAAGAGCTTTGTGCAAAAATGCACAATTAGAGACCAAGTTGATGGTAGTGCACGGGTCGGCCTGAGTGTTCTATTGTGCAGGTCAGTTGATGAACTGATGCTTCCTGAACCTGGTGGTGTGGGGCTTCTGTAGCTCCTGCACAATGGTAACAATGAGAAGAGGGCAGGGCCCACATCTCACTGCTGTTAACGTTCACCAATATCAATTAATCCGCTCGCTGAATGAAGTGGTGCGGTGGTAGAGTCGCTGCCTCACAGCGCCAGAGACCAGGGTTCGATCCTGACTACGGAGGCTGTCTGTACGGAGTTTGTCCTTTCTCCCCGTGACCGTGTGGGTTTGCTCCGGGTGCTCTGGTTTCCTCCCACACCCCAAAGACGTACAGATTTTGCTCTCGAATTGACTTTGGTAGTTGTAAAATTGTCCCTAGTGTGTAGGAAAGTGTGGGGTGATCGATGGCTGGTGCGGACTTGGTGGGTCGAAGGGCCTGTTTCTCTGCGCTGTCTCTCTAAAGTCTAATGTGCTGAGTGAAGCTGCCCGGCAGTGTTTAACGTCTAAACTTTCTCCCACAGAGAAGTCGTCTAACAGATACAGTGACGACACCAGGTTCTCCTTCACCTCGTCTGAACCCACCTACGCAGAGCTCGAGAGCCCACAGGCTGACGGCGATGACAGATTCTGGGACTTCAAGCAACAAATAATGCCCTGTCTCTCTCCCGCCACCCTCAGGAAGCTACGCCAGCGGGGGGTGGCCGAGTCGAGGCAGCAAGGAATGCTGCACAGATGGTCGTGAATGCCTTCCCGGAAACTGGATCTGGCCATAACCTTCGGAACAGTGCCCAGTCCTGGAGTAATGTGAAGCTGCAACACTTGACCAAACCTGTGGTCGCTCACCTATGTTTATTTCCACGTGTTTTCCCAAGAGGTCCTTGATGTGTCACTGGACTACACGGAACGCTGAACACAGCACAGGAACAGGCCCTTCGGCCCGCGATGTCCATGCAAACACGATGCCGAGTTGAACGAATCTCCCTGCCTGCACGTGATCCATATCCCACCATTCCCTGCATATCCCTGTACCTATCTAAACGCTTCTTAAACATCACTATTGTGTCTGCTTCCAACCTAAGAACCATTGTCAATGCAGCACAGGAAAAGGCCCTATGGCCTGACTTGCCCATGCTGACCTAGCTACCCCATCTACGCTAGTCCCACCTGGGCCAGATCCCGCAAAAGCTTTCCTATCCATGTACCTGCCCAAATATCTTTTCACCTTCCCTGAGTGTGTTCCAGTCTTAGTATATAAACAGAAACTTGCCACCAACATCTCCTTTAAACGTTGCCTCTGTCACCGTACAGCTAAGCCCATTGAGTCTTTGATATTTCTAACCTGAGGAACAACGGTTTTGTCCGTCTGCCCTGTCTGTGATTCAAAGGCGTTACGTGTCGCGACAACTTTCTTGTTTATTGTTTCCTCGGTTCATGTTTTATTTGCTTCTACAGGTGTCCCCTCAACCTCCGGCATTCCTGAGAAGGCACTTCCTGATGCAGAGTGTAATACTGACCTAGACATCTGCCTGCCATAAAGTAGCTGAGGATAGAGTTCCCTGCACCTCTAGTGTGGTGATTTTTTTTTTTTTTTTTTTAGTTGAGTTTAGTTTATTATCAAGGTACAGTGAAACATTTTTTATTTGTTTTTGTCATGTGCTATCCAGTCAGTGGAAAGACTGTACATGATTACAATTGAACCGTCCACAATGTTGATACAGGATCAAGAGAATTTATAGTGCAAGATAAAATCCGATCAAAGTCCGGTCTTTGTGGGAACATTAAGCGATATGGATCTCAGGCAGGCTAAAGATCAAATCCTGCTCTAGTCTATTGGCATCTGTGACTCAATTGGCAGCTTACTGCCCAGCGGAATTAATATTGATTTATCTACCTTCAAGTAACCCCGACATTCCCCCTCTCTCCATCCCTCCCCCACTTAAGTCGCACCAGCTTCTCGTTTTCACCCAAGAAACAGCTAACAATGAGTCTGAAGAAGGGTTTCGGCCCAAAACGTCACCCATTCCTTCTCTCCAGAGATGCTGCCTGTCCCGCTGAGTTACTCCTGCTTTTTGTCCCTATCTTCAGTTTTAAACCGGCATCTGCAGTTCCTTCCCGCACACGCGATGGACTGAGCAAGCTCAGAATGTTCCTGTGTGATTAATGGTAGCTGTGACAAGACTCGTCAAGTGATCGAGAGTGTACGGGTTTAGCTGCTTGCTATTTGAGGACCAGACACAAATCAAAACCGTTTACACTCGCGTGGAAATATTTGGTGAAATTTTATATGATGTGAGCGGGCCTTATATCATTCTGTTGTATTTAACTGTTAATATTTGTATTGTTTATTTTTAAAATATTCTTATGTGCTTTGTCATAAATAAATTCCTATGGTTTAATGCAACTTGTGTTAAATTTCATAAAAGACTGTTGAAGCTAATGTTATTGAGATAATTTATCTGGCACTGTCGTTTGTAAGTTCTCCCTGTGACCGCGTGGGTTTTCTCTTCGGTTTAGTTTAGTTCATACAGTGCAGAAACGGGACCTTCGGCCCACTGAGTCAACACCGACCAGCGATCCCCATGCATTAACGCTATCTACACACAGCACACACACACACACACACACACACACACACACACACACACACACACACACACACACACACACACACACACACACACACACACTCTCACACTGAGGACAATTTACACTTATAACAAGTATATACAAACCCAAGCCAATTAACCTACAAACCTGTGCGTCTTTTGGAATGTGGGAGGAAACCGAAGATCTCTGAGAAAACCCTCGCGGGTCATGGGGAGAACGTACAAACTCCGTACAGACAGCACCAGTAATCCGGATTGAATCCGGGTCTCCAGCGCTGTAAGGCAGCAACTCTACCGCTACGCCACCAAACCGCCCACCATGCCGTGACCTTTGCTTCCTCCCACACTTCAAAGGCGTGCAGGTTTGTAGGTTAATTGGCTTTGTATAAATGTAAATTGTCCCTAATGTGTGTAGTACACTGTTAGTGTACGGGGATCGCTGGTCAGCATGGACTCAGTGGGCCGAAGGGCCTGTTTCCACTCTGTATCTCTAAACTTAAAAACTGCCTTTTTAACTAACTGTATATTATCAAAAACAAACTGCTGGAGGAACTCTGCCGGTCAGGCAGCATCTGTGGAGGCAGAGAAATGGTTGGGACTCTAGTGTGTTGGCAGTGGATGATAACGTGGGCTAATATAGAACTAGTGTGAAAGAGTGACCGGTGGTCAGTGTGGACTCAGTGGGCTGAAGGGCCTGTTCCCATGCTGTGTCTCTAATACTAAAACACTGCCCCTGCTTATTCAGTGTTCTCTGAAATGCATCTCTGCTGACATCTTGCGGTTCTATAAATAAACATGAATGATCAGGGAGAGGATTGGGAATGTACAGTAACAGCTGTATTCCCAAGTGGGACAATCCTTCTTCCCAAAATCCAGCTGATTTGATTTAGCTTGGATGTACAGTGTGGAAATAAGGTCTTCGGCCTAATGAGTCCAGGATGACCATCGATCACCTCTACACTAGGTCTACCCTACACATTAGGGGCAATTTACAGAAGCCAATTAACCTACACATCTTTGGATTGTGGGAGGAAACCAGAGGATCCGGAGAAAACCCAGATTGCACGTTCAAACTCTGTACAGATGGCACCCGTAGTCTGGATCAAACCCGGGTCCCTGGCGATGTGAGGCAGCAGCTCTACCACTGCACCACCGTGCCACTGCTGGCATCTGCTGCACTTTTGCTGTCAAGTCAACTATTTATTGTCACATGCACAAGTCTGCTGGGGTTCAGGGATGATGATAAATGCTGCTCGCTGCAATGTCGCGGGTACATGGAGTCACTTATCTGGACAGAGTTCAGGTAGGAAACTAGTGTACCAGAGTGGTTCTGCTTCATATACACAGAGCATTGAACAGGCCCTTTGGCCCACACTGTCCATGGTGCCAAATTAAACTATTCCCCTCTGCCTGCACATGATCCATATCCCTCCATTCCCTGCTCATCCCTTTGCCTATCGAAAAGCCTCTTAACCATCTCAATCCTATTGGGCTCCATCGCCACCCCGGTCAACATTCCCAACACCTACCTACCTCTGTGTAAACAAAAACATGTACCGTATGTCTCCCTTAAACATTGCCACTCACCTTGAAGCTGTACCCTTTAGTCATTGACATTCACACCCTAGAAAAAAAAGTTTGACTGCCTACCCCACCTGTGCTTCTCATAATTTTATACACATCTATCCGATCTGCCCTCAGCCTCTGAGGCTCTTTTAGACATGGATATGCAGCAAATGGGAGGCATGTGGATCATGAGCAGGCAGAAGAGATCAGTTTAACTTTGTATCTTGTTCGGCATGGACATTGTTTGCCGAAGGGCCTGTTGATGTGCTGTTCTGTTCTATATTCTATCTTCACTCAAGCAGCTTACAAACAGAGTGGAAATTTTCTTCCTCAGATCTTCAAATCTCCTGCTCCTCACTTAAACCTAAGGTGGCTGTTGACACATGTGTCTAAAATTTCTTTGGACTTCAGAGATAGTGCGGAAACAGGCCCTTCTGCCCCCTGTACACTAACACTATCCTATGCACGAGGGACATATTACAAATTTAGCGAAGCCAATTAACCATCAAACCTGCACGTCTTTGGAGTGTGGGAGGAAACAAGCACCTGGAGAAAACCCACACGGTCACAGGGAGAAAGTACAAACTCTGTACAGACAGCACCCGTAGTCAGGATCAAATCTGGGTTTCTGGCGCTGTAAGGCAGCAACTCTACCGCTGCACCACTGTGCTGCCCAGATTCTTTCTATGCCTCCCTTATGTACACCTCTGTCCGTAGGCACATGTCCTCCACAGTCTTCATTTAAAAATGTGATAATATTTGTTTCAAAAAAATATTATCCTTATGTTTTAATTCTTTCAGAGCATTTATCAATATTTGCAACTGTCAAAGGCTTATTATCGGTGTGTTTGGTCTCTGGACATATATGATGATGGATGGGCTGTTTATGCCAAGACTATTTGGATTTTATTTTAGAACTTTGACTAGTGTCTAAACAAATGCAACGGCACTAACAATTGCTTTTGTGTTCAGACGTGAGTGGGGAAAGACGTTAGAGGGAAAAGCTAAACATTGTTTTTGTTAGTAATAAGACAACATGGATTCCTTGTCACAGGGTTAGTGTATGTGTAATTAACTCTTCCTCACTTTGACAGATAACACACAAGGAATTCTCTTAAAGCACAGCCTCGCTGTAGTCGGGTCATTACCAGCTATTTATAACCGTGTGGTATGTGCATCAGATCCCTGCTTGGACATGGACCAGTGTAACAATGTTCACCACGCACGTGCTTGTATAAATGGCCACCGTGTCTTTGACCAAAGTCATCGGCTCCAATAAAAATAGGTCGCCGTTTTATTAGCGATCCTGTCGAGAGAACTTCACAAAATAATTCAAGGCCCTGGAATGTTATCTGGTTAGAGACAAAAGAGGTTGGCATTTGGAGCAACAAACAGTCAGCTGGAGGAACTGAATGAGTGAAAGATTTCCTACTCATGTAGGAAAGAAATTGGCATTTTTTTTATTGTAGGGAGAGGGGAGAGGAGGAGGAGGGGGGGAGAGCGAGGGGAGCTGAGTGGGCTGAGGGTGAGCGGGCTGCTGGGCCCACGTGAGCGGGCTGCGGGGCCCACAGTGAGCTGACGGCAGAGACTCGCGGGAGGCCGCGGGCAGGCGGGATCTGAGAACGGTCAAAAGCAGCGGAGGGCCGGCCGATCGTGGCTTCCGCGAGGCTAAGCCCACCCAACGGCGTGACTGACGATCGGGCGGGGGAGACGGTGTGGAGGTCATCCCCCATGATGGCCAGGGATCGCCAGGTGGGATCGGGATCACCAGCGAGGAAAAGGCGTCACTATTCCCCGAGTCCCTGCGATTGACGGAGGAACCGCAGGTCTCCCTAGACGGCCTCTCCCAGGGTCACCTTCCCACCGCACTGCCCCGCACCCTCATGCCGCTGCCATGTTCTAGAACTTCAAGGAGCCCAGCGGAGCGCGCAGCACGACCGGAGCAACAGTTTAAAAACACGAAGTGACAAATTTAAAGAAGTGAAAAGTTAAGAAGCCAGGAAGCACAGAAAACAGAACAGGGGTGACGTCACTCACAGCGCAAGCAGCGGCAGGCAGATCCATTATGATGTCATCAGCGAGACCATACTGTTATTTTCTAAGTTATTTGAGATTTGTGAACATTTCATAAATAACTCGAGAAATAGTGCATGAAATTTTCCGATAGGGCGAGTTTTGACATCAAGGCGTAAATCTCTATCGGAATATGTACAAATGTCACTGTTAGTGCATTGTGTTTTCGAGGAGATGTGAATCGCACACGAACATCACACAAATAAATACACATCCAAGCTTAGAGTTTTCTAAATATAAAGATATATATATATATACGAACACACACACACACAAATGCAAATTGGAGGAACAGCACCTCATATTTTGCTTGAGCAGCTTACACCCCAGCGGTATGAATATTGATTAAAGTAACCCCATCTATGCCCTTCATGCTCCTATAAACCCCTCTAGCTTCACCCCTCAACCCCCAGCCTCTCCTGATGTTTAGTTTGTTTTTGTTTGGAGATAGAGCATGGAAACAGGCCCTTTAGCCCACCGAGTCTGCGCCGACCAGCGATCCCCATAAACTAGTTCTATCTTACACACTAGGGACAATTTACAGAAGCCAATTAACCTACAAACCTGCACATCTTTGGAATATGGGACACTGGAGCACCCGGAGAAACCCCACGTGGTCATGGGGTGAACATACAAACTCCGTACAGATAGCACCCGTAGTCAGGATCGAACCAGGATCTCTGGCGCTGTGAGGTAGAAGCGTTACCGCTGCTCCACTGCGCTGTTCCATGTTGAAGTCATCTTTTGCAAACTTCATCGCTGCCTCGGACAACACACACGTGGCAACCTCTGGATTGATTCATTATTTCTTACCTCTCTGCTAATTTCAAGAAAATGTCTCACAGCAGATTATGATAATTCATATTTATTGCCAAACCCTGTCGCGGACTCGTTTACAGCATTGGAAACCTTCACATGTTAGACAGAATTAACGCACGGGCATCGTGACGTTTGAAAGGACATCTCTCTGTTCACGTGCCCGGCACCAGATTTCAGAAACATATAGGTTATGTGCCGAGTTTTGTGTAGGAAGGAACTGCAGATGCTGGTTTAAACCGAAGATAGACTCAAATTGCTGGAGTAACTCAGCAGGACAGGCAGCATCTTTGGAGAGAAGGAGTGGGTGACATTTTGGGTCGGGACTCTTCCACAGACTCTGCTGAGATTGGTCGTGGAAAGTGTCTCCAAGAGGACCAAGGAAAAGGTTCAAAGAGATGCCTGTCGTCTCCTTGATAGTTGTAACATCCTCACATGACTCCTGGGACTCCCTGGACCATCACCAAAGTGGAGAAAGGATAGTATTGGGAACCTAGTGGCCATGAAGTGGAAGCATTCTGTGTACGCAGCAGAGGAACTTCCCCCCCCCACTTACAAACCACCCCGAGGATATCAGTCATTCTCTGTCCCATCTGAGGAAGTGTCCACACTTCCCACGTTGGCCTCATTGGCAGCTCCTGTACACAAAGACCTGCAGGTACATTATCCTCAAGAGTATAGTATCGCTAAAATGGAGAAGAGGAATCGGGTCATAAGTGATAGGAGTAGAATTAGGCCATTCGGCCCATACTCCGCCATTCAATCTTGGCTGATCTATCTCTCCCTCCAAACCCCATTCTCCTTACTCCATCCCATCACCTCCGACCCCTCAACTAATCAAGAATCTATCTATTTCCAACTTAAAAATATCTACTGACGGCCTCCACAGCCTTCTGTGGCAAAGAATTCCACAGACTCATCACCCTCTGACGAAATAAATTTTCTCCTCATCTCCTTCCTAAAAGAATGTCCTTTAATTCTGAGGCTATGCCCTCTAGACTTAGACTCTCCCACTAGTGGAAACATCCTCTCCGCATCCACTCTATCCAAGCCTTTCACTATTCTGTACGTTTCAGTGAGGTCCCCCCTCATTCTTCTAAACTCTGGCGAGTACAGGCCCAGTGCCAACAAACGCTCATCATTTGTCAACCTACTCATTCCTTGAATCATTCTTGTAAACCTCCTCTGGAAACATGTATACCTTCCTCAGATACTTCCTTCCTCATTCTCAAAATTGCTTACAATATTCCAGGTGCGACCAGCGCCTTATAGAGCCTCAACATTACATCCCTGTTGAATCTCTTTGCCTCTTGAATTCTGCCCATGTCGTCATTCTTCCACTTTCAGTTGAAAGACCATTGTTAGCCCGACAGTGGTCTTGTGCGATGGACACAAAGTGCTGGAGTAACTCAACAGGACAGATAGCATCTCTGGAAACATAGAAACATAGGTGCAGAAGTAGGCTATTTGACCCTCCAAGCCAGCACCGCCATTCAATAAGTTCATGGCTGATCATCTAAAATCAATACCCTGTTCCTGCTTTTTCCCCATATCCCTTGATTCCCTTAGCCTTAAGAGTTAAATCTAACTCTCTCTTGAGAAAATGAAAAGGACGGGCCGATACCCGTCCAGTAAGTCTGAGGAAAGGTCCTGACCCTTTCAGGCAACTGAATCATCCTGGCACCAGAGAGCAGTGTTGAACTACTATCTACATCTTTGATGATCGTCGGACTATCCTTGATTGGACTTTACCTTGCACTAAACTGTAAATGGATCGATTGTAACCATGTATTGTCTTTCTGCTGACTGGTCAGCATGCAACAAAAACTTTTCATTGTACCTCGGTATTTGTGATAATAAACTAAACTGAACTGAAACGGCACCAGTCCATTCCCTCCATAGATGCTGCCTGGCCTGCCGAGTTTCTCCAGCACTTTGTCCTGTGAGTTTCGAGTCGATGAGCTCTTGTCAAGTAGCTTTTCTTTGCTCTCCGAAAAGCTAAGGTACAATCCCGATCTTCCAACCTACCTTATTGCCGCCCTTGCACTTTTTCTCCGTAACTGTAATGCTGTAGCTCTATATTCTGCACTCTGGTAATTTTTTTATCCTCGCACTACTTGTACTTGTGCATGGTATGACTATACACACGTATGGTATGATTGCACTGGACACCACACAAAAACAGGATTTTCGCTGTGGAGTTGAGCTTTTGCGGAGGTTAGAGATAACAGCATGGAAACAGAACCTTCAGCCCAACAAGCCTGTGCCAGCCATTGATCACCCTAGTTCCATGTTATCCTACTCACTCATCCACTCCCCACACGCTAGGAGCAATTTACTAAGGCCCATTAACCTACAAGCCTGGACGTTTTGGGGCTGTGGGAAGAAACTGAAGTACCCAGAAGGAACCCAGAAGTTTGCACAGGGAGAATGTGCAAACTTCGCGCGGACAGCAGCCGAGGTCAGGATCGAACCCGGGTCCCCCTGCGCCGTGAAGCAGCAGCTCTACCTGCTGCACCACTGTGGTACATGTGGCAATAACAAACCAATACCAATGGCAATCCCTCTCCTGCCCACAGACCTGCTCCAGACAAACAGACAAACATGTGTTGCAACAGAACTGAAAACCCTGGAAACATTCGACAGGTTTGGGCAGTGCCTGTGGGGAGAGTGATGGGATAGGGGCACAGGGTTTTTGACCAAACTGCTGAGTATTTTGTACTTTTGTACAGAATATTGTGATATTCAATATCTGCTGTTGATTTCCATGAGATAACAGCAAGTTGACAAAGGGAACTGCAGATGCTGGTTTACAAAAAAAAAGATACAATGTGCTGGAATAACATTGGAGGCCAGGCAGCATCTCTGGAGAATATGGATAGGTGACGTTTAGGGTCAGGACCCTTCTTCAGACTGTCAGCAACATGTTGGCCTGGCTTATTTCACAGCATCAAAACTATGAACATGGTAAACTGGTCTTTTGTTTATTTTAGAGTCCGCCGAGTCCACACCTACCAGCGATCACCCCATACACTAGCGCTATCCTACACATATGGGGACAATTTACAATCATACCAAACCAAACACCCTACATACCTGTACGTCTTTGGAGTGTGGGAGGAAACCGGAGATCCCGGAGAAAACCCAGGCAGGTTACGGGTTGAACGTACAAACACTGCACAGACAGCACCCGTAGTCAGGATCGAACCCGGGACTCTGGAGTTGTAAGACAGCAACTCTACCGCTGCCTCTCCACTGCCTTCTAATTACACGAAAGTCAAAACCGCAGTCAAACAAGTGCCCCCCTGTTTTACATGGGTTCATACTTTCACAGAGAAACCTGCAAACTGATGTAACCGTTTGGCACAGGAGTGTCACTGGGTATCCGGGAGGGCCACGATGTTTGAGTCTTCTCGCTGCACGTGTCTCCTGAAGTATCTCACAGTGAAAATGGTACTGAGGTTCACCAGCAACGCTGCAGAAACACAAAACACAAACCTTGCAGATGAAACGTGAAGGAAGGAACTGCCGATGCTGGTTTATAACAAAGATAGTTAAACTCAGTGAGTCAGGCAGCATCTTTGGAGAGGAAGGTTGGGTGGCGAGTTGGGTCAGAACCTTTCTTTAGATTGGGTCGACCCGAAACGTCGCCCATCCTTTTTCACCACAGATGCTGCCTGACACTCTGAGTTACTCCAGCATTTTGAGCCTCCTTGCAGATGTAAAATTGTTTGTTATTTATGCACCCCATACCCTACTGACCCCTTTCCTGTGATGTTCCGTGCTTTAGACTTTAGATTTGTCATTTTGGAGACACAGACTTAGATCCTCTGGCCCACCGAGTCCACACCGACAAGTGATCACTTTAACCATATAATATAACCATATAACAATTACAGCACGGAAACAGGCCATCTCGACCCTTCTAGTCCGTGCCGAACACATAATCTCCCCTAGTCCCATATACCTGCGCTCAGACCATAACCCTCCATTCCCTTCCCATCCATATAACTATCCACTTTGTACACTAGCACCATCCTACACACACTATGGACAATTAACAATTTACAGAAGCCAATTAACCTACAAGCCTGCACGTCTTTGGAGCGTGGGAGCAAACTGGAGCACCCGGAGGAAACCCACGCGATCACAGGGGAGAGCGTGCAAACTCCACACAGACAGCATCTGAAGTCAGGACGAGCCCGGCTCTGCGGCTCTGTGAGGCAGCGGCCCTACCCACTGCGTTGGGATGTCCCGACATTATCCCACACTGAGGTAACACTCACCGGCTTTCCACATGTCGGAATTGGAAGTTGCAGATTTCAAGGCCCACGATGCACAGGCAAAGCAGAAGAGACACACGTTGTTCTGGATGCAGGAGCGACACAGACCTCCTCTCCCTAGATGTGATCATAAGGTGATAAGGTTATGTGATAGGAGTAGAATTAGTCCATTCGGCCCATCCGCCATTCAATCCTGGCTGATCTATCTCTCCTTCCTAACCCCATTCCCCTGCCTTCTCCCCATAACCTCTGACACCTGTACTAATGAAGAATCTATCTCTCTCTGCCTTAAAAATATTCACTGACTTGGCCCCCCAGCCTTCTGTGACAAAGAATTCCACAGATTCATAACCCTCCGACTAAATACATTTCTCCTCATCTCCTTCCTAAAATAACGTCCTTTAATTCTGTGTCTATGATCTCTAGTCCTAGACTCCCCCACTCTTGGGATACAAGATACAACCATACTGCCATGGAGCTCAATTCTAATGTTTGTTTGAGGAAAATGCTGATGCGTAGAGAATTACAGAGTCGTGCAGCACAGAAACAGGCCCTTCGGCCCACCTTGTGCATGCTGACCAATATGCCCCGTCTAAGCTAGTCGCATATTTCCACGTTGGGCCCATATCCCTCTAAATCTTTCCCATCCATGTACTTGCTAAGTGTCTTTTGGTATCTGCCTCAATTACCTCCTCTGGCAGCTTGTTCCATATACCCACCACTCTATGAGTGAAGAAGTTGCCTCTCAGGTAGGAGTTGATAGAAGTATATAAAATTATGGAAGGCATAGATAGGGTAGACAGTCAGAACCATTTTCCCATGATGGAAATGTCCAACACTAGAAGGCAAAGCTATGAAGTGAGAGGGACAAAGTTTAATGGGGAAGTGTAGAGTAGGGTTTTTACACAGAGAGCAGTGGGGGCCTGGAACCTATTGCTAGGGGGTGGTGGTGCAAGCAGATATAATCATGGTGCTTTTAGATAGGCTTATGGAAGAGCAGGGAATAGAAGGATTGGGATCATGTGCAGACAGGTTTCCACGCTGTATGACTCTGTTATGAACAGTGCTCAGAAACTAAACCCAGTCCTAACCTGGTGACTGTTGTGGATTGGGTAATGCCCCTGTCAACCAAGTTAACAAAGACACTGCTGAAACAGTTCCACGTTAGTTAATTTTAATGCATTCACTGTAGATTTTGGAAGAAATCCCTTGTTTTGACTGGGAGAAGTTGCCGTGGTTTCTGTTTCCTGAAATGCCTGGATTTGGGTGTATTAGCTACAGGGAGGGGTTGGACAGACTTGGATTGTTTTCCCTGGAACGCCGCAGATTGTGGGGGAGACCTGATAAAAGCATATAAAATTATGAAAGGCACAGAGAGGGTCGACAGAATCTTTTTCCCAGGGTGGAAAAATCAAATACTAGAGGGGATAGGTATAAAGCCTCTGTCCCACGATACAAGTTTACCCATGAACTCCCCCGAGTTTTAAAAAAAAATCAAACTCATGGTAAGTGCGTAGAATGCACGTAGCGGGTACGTCGGAGCTCGTGGATATCTCGTGGCAGCTCGTAATGTTAACGGCAGGAACTGGGGAAACGCAGCAACTCGTGAAGTTTTTTCAACACTGTGAAAAGTGACCAAGAGTAAAATAATACTAGTGATAACGTTTTTTTTTTTTTTTTAACTCATGGGTAAGGGAGCTCTTGGGTAAACTCGCATTGTGGTACAGGGGCTTTAGGTGAGAGGGACAAAGTTTAAAGGAGATGTGCAGAGCACTTTTTTAACCAGAGTGTGGTGAGTGCCTGGAACATGCTGTCAGTGGTGGTGGTTGTGGCATTTAAGAGACCTTTGAATGAATTAATAAGTTTGTTGGCCAAGTATTCACATACAAGGAATTTGCCTTGGTGCTCCGCCCGATAGACACATGGACATGCGGGGAATGGAGGGTTATAGATTATGTGTGGATAGATAAATGATGGTCTTGGCATCATATTCGGCACAGATATTGGGGCCAAAGAACCTGTTTTTCTGCTGTAATGTTCTATGTTCTAAATTGATACATTTTCAAAATTCAAAGGCAGAGATGCATGGGATTTAGTCTCAGATGAGACAACATTGAACGGTCGAACAAGGCGGCACGGCATCATATTACAACCCTGCTTCACCCTGACTACCAACTACCTGACTACCCTCAATGTATCCGCAACTCATCCATAGGCCATTAAACAGATACTTTAGATTACATCCACTGTTGTTAGCAGTTCCCCATGACTAACTGGGGAAAACATCGAGCTGAAGGCTTAATGATGTCAGATAAAATATTTAATGTAACATAGACGTGTATGGGTTAGTTAGTAAGTTTACAGATGACCACAATATTTCTGGGGTCACAGGCTGTGAAGAAGGTTGTCTAGGTATACACCGGGATATAGATCAGCTACAGGGTGGGGAAATAGCAGATGAAGTTTAGTCCAAACAGGGCGGCATGGTGGCGCAGCGGTACAGTTGCTGTCTTACAGCACTTGCAGCTCCGGAGACCCGGGTTCGATCCCGACTATGGGTGCTGTCTGTACTGAGATTGTACGTTCTCCCTATGACCTACGTGGGTTTCTCTGAGATCTTCGGTGTCCTCCCATACTCCAAAGACGTACAGGTTTGTAGATTAATTGGCTTGGTGTAAGAGTAAATTGTCCCGAGTGTGTGCAGGATGGTGTTAATGCGCAGGGACCGCTGGTCAGTGCGGACTCGGTGGGCCGAAGCGCCCGTTTCCACGCTGTAACTTGAAACTAAACTAAACTAAACAAAAGTGTACGGTAGGTCTAGTGTAAGGGGAACATATACAATTAAATCATGAACCTTAACAGCATCGATATACAGCGGGACCTTGGGGCTTGCCTATAACTCCTTGAAAGTGCAACACAGGTAGATACAGTGGTAAAGAAGGCATATGGTAGGCTTGCCTTCATAGGTATAGAGTCTAAGAGTCAGGAAGTCATATTGCCGCTTTATAGTACTTTGGTTAAGCCACATTTTGAGTACTGTGTGCAATTTTGCTTGTCCCGTTATAGGAGGATTTGGATATGGTGCAGTGGAGGTTTACATGAACAATGCCTGGATTCGCTACAGGAAGAGGCTGGACACAGCTGGATTGTTTTTTTCCAGGAATGCCGTAGTTGTGGGGGGGAGCTGAAGGAAGTAGATGAAATTGTGAGAGGAGTAGATAGGGTGGACAGTCAGAACCTTTTTCCCAGGATGGAAAACTCAAACACCAGAGGGCGTAGCTTTATGGTGAGAGGGGCAAAGTTTAAAGGAGATGTACGGGGCAAGTATTTTGCACAGAGTGTGGGCATGGGGGACATTTGCCTGGGCTGGTGGTGGAGGTAGATGCCGTTTAGGAGACATTTGGATAGGCACATGGATATGCAGGGGATGGAGGGATATAGGTTATGTGCAGACAGATAAGAGTTGGTCTTGGCATCATGTTGGGCACAGACATTGCGGGCATGAGGGGCATATATAATGCTGTACTCTTTTCTGTTAACCTGTTACACAAGCACAATGTACCTTCCCGCACAAAGCCTTCCAGCATGGTCTGGCTTCCATCAGCTGGTGTGTACATCATCAGTGCCCCATCCGACGGACTGGGGTCAGGGTAGGCATTGAACTTTGCCAAGGCAGAGGTGTTGGACGTGCCAGCGGGCGTTACTGCCGAGTGCGCTTGCCTCGACGCCGGCAAGTGCTTCGATACAAAGATCTTGAGAGCTTTCAGGAAGTTCATCTCCCTGCGCTGTCGACGGCCGCGCTCTGCAGGGTCGGGGGGCACGAGCAAGGAGAGAGTGCTCCGATCCGCCTGCTCGCCACCGTCTGTGTAAAAATACTCGTAGATCTCTGGGACTGTGATGGAGTAATCTGTCTCGCATTTCCCTGCTTCCGCTAAACCTTCAGGCGTCGATTCTCCTCCGCCTGTTGTTGGCTCGCTGCTTATTGGAAAGGGGACGCCGCTTAAGTCACTGACAAAGGTCGGTGTCACCATCTCCTCCCCCAACGTGCTTTGATGAAGACCCTCGACGAGCTCGGCAGAGTGTTGGCCGTCCTCACTGGGCTGCCTTTGGTCACGTGTGCCTTCCTGCAGAGTGTCCTCACAATCCCCAGATCCCCGTGTGTCTCGAGTGCGTTTAAATCCAGGGCCAAAGACCTCCCTCTTGCCCCCCTGTAAATGGTAGTCACTGTGAAGGTCACCTCCAATGTAGCCCCCCATCCCCATGGCGGCACTGGATCCAACACTGGCACCTGCCGCATGACACTGGCATGGACGGTGACACCCAGATATGGACATTCGCGTGGAACGCATGGATTCAGTCGTGGGGACCACGGGCCACTGGCTTTTGGAAGGATGTACCTGCGTACCAGAGATCAAGATCACATGCGGGCTCCTGGGCTCATCATCCTTCGGCATGGCCTCACCTCTGGCCATGAGAAACTGATTTACGAAGGCCAGTTCCAAATCTTCTTCACTGCCAGACCAGACATCCTCGCTGGGGTAGAGTGGACACTGGCTCTCTGGGGAGAACGGGATTCCCCACGCGGGCGCCACCGGCCTATTCCGCGGCGCCGGTTCCCCCAGTTCCCCGCCAGTGGCCCCCCATTCACCCGCCGGGCCCTTGGCCGGGGTCTGGTGGAACCTGCGCACGTTGATCCTCCCTCTCCGCTTGTGGCGGGAGGGCAAGGTCCTCTCGGGGTCGTCGCTGAGGTCAGTATCTTCGGAGGTCACCAGGGACGGTTGCCGGATGCTTCTGCAGGCTTCGGTGACCCGGTCAAACAAAGGCCAGTCTCTCTCGCACTGGAAACTGTAGCCAAAATTATCCATCTCTGAAACAACAAATGGGGTTTGGGAATTGAGATGGAGATGGAGATACTCTTACCGTCACTAGTGAGATGCTTTGTTGTGCAAACCAAAGATCCTAGAGGAGCTCCTCTATAATCTTTGGTGCAAACCTAGGCGTTACAAAGAGTCGTCACTAGAGGGCGCTGACAAAGTTACAAAGCACCCTTTATTTTCCCCAAAGGTCACCCCCTCACCCCTTAGTTCTCGACACTGTCCTCCAACCAGCCCCCCCCAAACCCCCCCCACCCCCCAGGCCAGGTCCTGCATTCATTTTAACTATGGAAATTCGATGGATGCAAAGAGCAGCCAGCATCATCAAAGTCAAGTCAAGTCACATTTATTTATGTAGCACATTTAAAAAACAACTCTCGTTGGTCAAAGTGCTTTACATTTGTTATAAGAATAGTATAAACAAACAAACTACATATATATACACATGTAGCCCTCACTCAGAGGATGTCAAGAAAGGCTTGGGAGTACAGATGAGTTTTTAGTCTCGACTTAAAGGAGTCGATGGAGGGGGCAGTTCTGATGGGAAAGGGGATGCTGTTCCACAGTCTAGGAGCTGCAACCGCAAAGACGCGGTCGCCCCTGAGCTTATGCCTAGACCGCGGGATATTCAGCAGCCCCAAGTTGGCCGATTTTATGGACCTGGAGGTGGTGTGGTGGGTGAGCAGACTTTTAATGTAGGTGGGGGCAAGCCCATTGAGGGCTTTGTAGACATAAAGGAGGATATTGAAATTTATTCGGAACCGCACAGGGAGCCAGTGGAGTAGAGGCCAGGATCTGGGTGATGTGGTCCCTTTTTCGGGTGCCCGTCAGGAGTCTCGCTGTGGCCCGCATCAAAGACCCACATCACCCTGGCCACACTCTCATTTCACTCCTACTGTCTGGAAGAAGGGACAGGAGTCTGAAAACCGTGACCAGCAGGTTCAAGAGCAGCTTCTTCTCAACGACCATCAGGCACTTGTACATCTAGCGGAGGATGAAGTGAAGCAGTGGGGAGCTCACCATTTGTGTGTGTACTTTCCGTTCAGTTTAGAGATACTACCAAGTCCGCGCCGACCAGCGATCACCACATATTAACACACTTGTGCACGCACTCGGGACAATTTACAAATTTACCAAAGCCAATTAACCTACAAACCTGTCCGCCTTTGGAGTGTGGGAGGAAACCGGAGCACCAGGGGAAAACCATGCATGTCACGGGTATAACGTACAAACTCCGTAAGGATAGCACCCATGGTCAGGATCGAACCCAGGCCTCTGGTGCTGTGAGGCAGTAACTTTACCGCTGCTATTTTGATAGCTGATGCCAAAAATACGGTAATCCTTTATCCAACTACCTGGAATTTCTCTTTAAGAAGGAACTGCAGATGCTGGAAAATCGAAGGTAGACAAAAACTCAGAGGGTGAGGCAGCATCTATGGAGTGAAGGAAATAGGCAACGTTTCGGGTCGAAACCCTGAAGGGTTTCGACCCGAAACGTTGCCTATTTCCTACGCTCCATTGATGCTGCCTCACCCGCTGAGTTTCTCCAACATTTTTGCCTATCTGGAGTTCCCAATGGTTCAACATCTGGTTTACAAGATGCTCATTCTTGCACTCCCTTTCACATCTGGCTCTCCAAATCTCTAAATCTGTTCTCTCTACATCACTGACGACCCTGATCCTGCGGTCTCAGGAAATCCACTTTGTTCTGTTTCCCATCGAAGCCGCCCAACCTGCTGAGTAACTCCAGGATTTTTTTGTCTTCATCCCGATTCCCGGCACCTCTCGCGTTCAGCCCCTTGACGGAGTTTCGGGAAATTGTCCATCCCCCACCAAATGTAAAGCACCGAAGGTTAATGGGGACTGCCGCACCTCAGAGGGAAGACCTCACCTCCGTCACTATGTACTTTGAACTACCCAATTGGCCTCTTGCCCGGGATTGAGTTGTCTTAAAAACTACCCGAAATTCTCCTTTTCACATCACCATCTCTTGAGAAAATTCTCGAGATTCCTGACTCCCGCCCGCCCTCCCAGATGTGAGATTCTTACTCCAGATGGCGTCCAGATCTGAAGAATGTGGTCCTTCCAGATGTGGGCTGCTGGTAACAGTCTTGCTTAGAACAAGGGCCCGTGTCTGCTACGGCTCAGGATAGTCAATAAAAGAGCTACATTTTTCTGGTTTGTGTGGCAGACTGGATTATGTTTGTGTTCTTTGTTTTAGTCCCTCATGTGGCATGTGGCCTCTCTGTATCCTAGCATCCATAAGATCTTAAGAGTAGGCTGCGCCCTTCAAACTGGCTTCACCACTCAATAGTTTAATAAGGAACTGCAGATGCGGGAAAAATCGAAGGTAGACAAAAATGCTGGAGAAACACAGCGGGTGAGGCAGCATCTATGGAGCGAAGTAATGGATGACGTTTCAGGTCGAGACCCTTCTTCAGACTGGGGGAGTCTGAAGAAGGGTCTCGACCCGAAACGTCACCTATTCCTTCGCTCCATAGATGCTCCTTCGCCACTCAATAGGATCATGGCTGACCTGACTTTCCTTATGGTTAATTGACACAAAGTGCTGGAGTAACCCAGCGGGACAGGCAGCATCTCTGGAGAGAAGGAATAGGTGACGATTCGGGTCGAGACCCTTCTTCAGACTGAGAGTCAGGGGAAAGGGGAACAAGAGACAGAGATGGTGATTATAGAGAAACATAGAAACATATGCAAACGTAATTAATGTCAAAGAAACGGTCCAATGTTCATCGTTACTTTTTGCTGTGGCTCAGCGGTAGAGTTGCTCCCCCACAGCGCCAGGGACGCAGGTTCGATCCTAACCTCGGATGCTGTCTACACGGAGTTTGCATGTTCCTCCTGTGACCGCATGGGGTTTCCTCCTAGTGTTCCGGTTTACTCCCACATTCCATGGACGTGCGGGTTTGCAGATTAATTCTTTCCGCTGACTGGTCAGCACGCAACATAAGCTTTTCACTGTATCTTGGTACCCCTGACAATAAACTAAACTGAAACTGACCTGAAACGGCACCAGTCCATTGCCTCCAGAGATGCTGCCTGGCCTGCCGAGTTTCCCCAGCACTTTGTCCTGTGAGCTTTGACGGGCTCTTGTCAAGTACCAGAAATCACGTCTTGACTTTGTACGGTCGAGTGAGAAACAGCAATAAAAGAAAAAATGGAAACTCAAGAGACTGCAGATGCTGGATCCAGGACCAAACCACGGCTTGCTGCCAATTCAACAGAACAATGAGGCAGTTATGTGTTTTAAGATTAAAAAAAAGCCACTCACCCTGCTTGCAGCTGAGCCACTCGGCAAAGGACAGTGAGGAGGGCTCGCTCGCACTCCTCAACTTGCACGTCCCAGAAATTGACCTTTGATGGGACGTAGTGTCCTGCAGCAGTGGTTCCATTGGAACATTAAAAATAGCTCTGGCCATCATCACGTGGACTGCACTTTGCTGCGAGACTGTCAGCAGCGTGTGATAGTATTACAGGTCGCTAATAGAAATCATACCACAGACAGGAAGTCAGAAGCAGATCCCAGTGAAGTGCACGGGGACTAAACTCCAAAGGGGCCGAGTGCCTGAAAGGAACCGCAGATGCTGGTTTACACCGAAGATAGACAAAAAAGTGCAGGAGTAACTCAGCGGGTCAGGTAGCATCTGTGGAGGAAAAAGAAATGGGTGACGTTTCGGGTCGGGACCCTTCCTAAGACAGGACTGACCACCCCCCCCCCCCCCCTTCCCCCCCCCCCCCTCTCCCCCCCCCCCCCCCCAACCCCCCCCCCCCCTCCTCCCTCCCTCTCCCCCCCTCCCCCCCCCCCTCACCCTCCCCCTCCCCCCCCCCCTTCCCCCCCCTACCCCTCCCCCTCCCCCCCCCCTTTTGTTATCTCCTTCATTCTTGGGTGTTCAAATAAGATCAAACAGGGAACAGGGAGGATCTATTCCTTGGCCTGGTTGTGGTTACCATCACTGACATATGCCATGAGGTCATCAGTGATAGGAGTGGAATTAGACCATTCGGCCCATCAAGGCTACTCTGCCATTCCATCTCTCCTTCCTAAGCACATTCTCCTGTCTTCTCCCCATAACCTCTGACACCTGTACTAATGAAGAATCTACCTATCTCCGCTTTAAAAAATATCCACTGATGGCCTCCACAACCTTCTGCGGAAAATAATTCCACAGATTCATCACCCTCTGAAAGAAATTTCTCCTCAACGCCTTCCTAAAAGAATGTCCTTTAATTCTGAGGCTACGCCCTCTAGTCCTAGACTCTCCCACTAGTGGAAACATCCTCTCCACGTCCACTTTATCCAAGCCTTTCACTATTCTGTACGTTTCAATGAGGTCCCCCTTCATTCTTCCAAACTCCAGCGAGTACAGGCCCAGTGCCGACAAAAACGCTTATCGCAGGTTAACCTACTCATTCCTGGGATCATTCTTGTAAACCTCCTCTGGATCCTCTCCAGAGCCAGTACATCCTTCCTCAGATATGGGGCCCAAAATTGTTCACAATATTCCAAATTTGGCCTTACCAGCGCCCTATAAAGATAGCGGAGTCAGGAGATATGGGGCGAAGGCAGGAACGGGGTACTGATTGGGGATGATCAGCCATGATCACATTGAATGGCGGTGCTGGCTCAAAGGGCCGAATGGCCTACTCATGCATCTATTGTCTATTGAGCCTCAGCATTATATCCCTGTTTTTGTATACAAGCCCTCTTGAAATTGCCTGACCTCTTGGCACTGATTCAAGGCCCTGTTGGTCACTTGATACGCTCTTCCTGACAACATACCGTCTATCCCAGCGAGTTGGAAAGCAGAACAGTCCCCAGCTTCCCTGCTGAATGATACAACGTGATTGAACAAACGCGGACAACTGTGGCAAAGTCCTAGAGCTCCCCCATGTGGTGCAAGAGGAAACTCACAGCAGAAGTAATCCTTGCTGACCATGCAAAATATTGTAGGGCTGATGTAGGGAATTCTGGACATTATAAGTAAATTGGTCTAGCTTGTGATAAGTTTAACCCACGAGTTTATACTGGAGAAGCATGATAGTAAAATAAAGTCCATCGTTGTGAAGGTGAATCAAAGGTCATGTTACGAGAGGCAATAGATAGATTTAGGAAGTATTTTAATTGCAAGGGATAGGTAGCTGGAGTAAAGATGAACATTGGATGTTGTAATGTGTAGGAAGGAACTGCAGATGAATGTGTAAACTGAATATAGACACAAAATGCTTCAGTCTGAAGAAGGGTCTCGACCCGAAACATCACCTAATCTTTTCTCCATGGATGCTCCATATAGATATTACAGGTTTAGGGGGATATGGACCAAACGCAGGCAGGTGGGACTAGTGTAGCTGGGACACATTGGCCAATGTGAGCAAGTTGGGCCGAAGGGCCTGTTTCCACTCTGTATCCCTCTTGCCTCTGTGCCTCTATGACTCTATGTTTAAGAAGGAACTGCAGATGCTGGAAAATCGAAGGTAGACAAAATTGCTGGAGAAACTCAACGGGTGCGGCAGCATCTGTAGAGCTCCATAGATACTGCCGCACCCGCTGAGTTTATCTATGACTCTACGCTGTCTGACCCGCTGAGTTACTCCAGCTTTACTGGATGTTGTAAACCAGGTTGAGCGAAATAAAACTGATCACGAGATAAGAGAAGTTACTTTATGATGTCCATTTGACAAATAACTAGGCGATTGGATTCTCAACAACAGGAAACAGAAGGTTGGGGCACATAAACAGGCCATTCGGCCCACAATGTCCATGCCAAACATGATGTCAGGTTAAACTAATCTCCTCTCCTGCAGGTAATCCATATCCCTGCCCCTCCGTCAAATCTAGGAGTCTCATCAAAAATCTCATAAATGCCACTGTTGTATCTGCCTCCACCACATTACCCCTGACAGCATGTTCCAGGCACCCACCCCGCACTGTGTAGAAACGTGCTCTGCACATCTCCATTCAACTTTGTCCCTCTCACCTTAAAGCTATGCCCTCAAGTCTTTGATATTTCCACTCTGGGAAAAAGATTCTGATGGTCTACCCCATCTATGCTTTGCATCATATTATATGCTTCTATCAGAACCCCCTCTCAAGCTCCGACGTTCCATAGAAATTATGACAAGCTTGTCCAACCTCTCATTATAGCAAACAACCTCTAATCCAGGTTATGTACTGGTAAACCTCTTCAAAGCCTCCACATCCTTCCTGGAATGAGGCAACCAGAACTGTGCACAACAGTCCGGATGCCACCAAAGTGCTATCATATAAATATTATATATAATATAATATATTACCATATATATTATATAAGATGTATAACATATAATATAATATAATGGATTAGAATATAAGATGATAGAATATAATAGAATTTTCACACAGAGAGTGGTGAATCTCTGGAATATAGTTGAGAGTTCATTGGCTATATGAAGAGGGAGTTAGATAAGGGGATCATATGGAGAGAAGGCATACGGGATACTGAGTTGGATGATCAGCCATGATCATATTGAATGGCGGTGCAGGCTCGAAGGGCCGAATGGCCTACTCCTGCACCTAATTTCTATGTTTCTATGTTTCTATATGGTATGATATAATTTTGATATATTATAATATAGTATATATAATATAAATACATATAAAGCTGCAATGTGACTTTGCGATACTTATACCCAAAGCTCCGACCGATGAAGGCAAGCATACACGTTCTTTACCACTTTATCTGCTGCTCTCAGGGAACTATGGACTTGGGCCCCAAGATCCGGCTGTAATCAATGCCATTTACTGTGTATCTTATCCCTCTTGGTGTGTCATATTTTCCATATTCATTCTCCTCACTGGAACTTGCCAGTCCTGGACGTTGGTCAGCTGGACTTTAAACCACTCTCGCATGTCTGACGTCGCCTCGCACAATAACGGCTGCTCCCGATTTACTCTCCCCAGCTAATAGTGGTGGTGTAATTTGTCCTTGCACATTATAGCAGAGATCTCAGCAGGTCAGGCAGCATCTGAGGGGGGAAAGGGGCATTTTGGGAGCCTTCGTTTTGGACCAAAGGAGCAGAGTGGAGGCAAGAAGTATGTAGGGGGTTTTAATAAGAGACTGGACAGGAGTGGGTTAAGGTATTATAGGTTACACAAAAAAGCTGGAGAAACTCAGCGGGTGCAGCAGCATCTATGGAGCAAAGGAAATAAGCAACGTTTTGGGCCGAAACCCTTCTTCAGACCATGCTCCATAGATGCTGCTGCACCTGCTGAGTTTCTCCAGCTTTTTTGTGTAACCTTCGATTCTCCAGCATCTGCAGTTCCCTCTTAAACCCTAAGGTATTATAGGCCGTTTTGAGCAGAGGTTGGCAAATGGAGTTGGGGGGGGGGGAAGTGTGCAAATACATGGGGGGGGGGGGGGGGGGGGGGGAAGAATGAAGGAGGATCTGACATGGGGAGACCACCGTGAGGGGGGAGGGGGGAAGAACTATGGAGGACCCAGCTCGGGGGAACTGCCATGAGGGGGGAGGGGGGTGAGCCAAGGAGGACACTGGCTTGGGATACTTTGTAATTTTGTCAGTGCCTGTTATGTAGCGACTATTTTCATACCTTGCATATGCAAGCAACAAACTTCACTGTGACTTGTCACATGTGACAATAATGCATTAATTGATTAATTCATTCATTCATTCAATCATTTATTCAAATGGCGAATGGCTTGCTGGAGACTGGTTTTAAGGTATGAATGAAGGTATGAATGAGTATAAAGAGATGGGCAGAGACTTCGACACCTTGGAGCTTGCTAACGTCATGGGCGCCGAAACACGGAGGTGCCAAACAGAGAACGAGGCGTGTGATGGAATGGAATGGATTTAACAGTGGGATATGGGGGAAATGAGTGTGGTATGTATAGAGAACCTTGGGAACGGAGTGGGGGTATGGAGAGGACTTTGGGAATGAACATTAGATGATGTTCATAAGTTATAAGAGCAGAAAATAGGCCATTCGGCCCAATAAGTCTACTCTGCCATTCAATCATGGCTGATCTATCTTCCCCTCTCAACCCTATTCTCCTGCCTTCTGCCCAGGACCCATGACACATGTACTAATCTAGAAAGCGCCTGCTGCAGTTCAGGAACTGAACCAGTAATGTAGGATTGCTCGGACAAGGATGGGACCTTGAGGAGGTGGGACCATTTATAATATCATCGAGTGGAGGGTGAGTGGAGGATGCAGAGATGAGTCTGATGGGGTTGCTGGATGAGGAAAGAGTGGTCAGAAAGTTCAGCCGTGGCCACTCTAAGAGAACAGTGAAGATTGCAACGTGTTTCCAAGTCCCATCAAGGGCTGGGAGAAGTCAGAGTGAAGTGCGAGCCCCACAATCATTTCCAGAAGCATTTTTATTTTCCTTGGAAAATGGATCAGTCAGCACACTAGCTCGTATTCCTGAAACACACCAGCTTCCAAGAGCAGTAGATTTGCTCAGTGACGCTCACTAACGTCAATGCCCAGAATGTTGGCAGCTGTTTTGAGGTGACAATGTGGGAAGTGTACTCCGCAGGACGTCACGTTGTTGATTGCGATGGTTCACCAGACTGATTCCTGGGATGGCAGGACTTTCATATGAAGAAAGACTGGATAGACTCGGTTTGTACTCGCTAGAATTTCGAAGATTGAGGGGGGGATCTTATAAAAACTTACTAAATTCTTAAGGGGTTGGACAGGCTAGATGCAGGAAGATTATTCCCGATGTTGGAGAAGTCCAGAACAAGGGGTCACAGTTTAAGGATAAGAGGGAAATCTTTTAGGACCGAGATGAGAAAATCATTTTTTACACAGAGAGTGGTGAATCTGTGGAATTCTCTGCCACAGAAGGTAGTTGAGGCCAGTTCATTGGCTATATTTAAGAGGGAGTTAGATGTGGCCCTTGTGGCTAATGTGATCAGGAGGTATGGAGAGAAGGCAGGTATGGGATACTGAGTTGGATGATCAGCCATGATCATATTGAAAGGCGGTGCAGGCTCGAAGGGCTGAATGGCCTACTCCTGCACCTATTTTCTATGTTTCTATGTTTCTATGATGTGGGGGGGAGGGGGGGGGGGAATAAATACCGAAATGTTGGAATTTCAATCCCATTGATCCGATCCTGGTTCATATGACAATTAAACACTCATTCATACTGACTCTTGAAATGTTCGGCAGGTCAGGCAGCATCTGTGGGGGGGAGAAGGATTATGTTGAATGGATGGGGCAGCATTTAGTGAGAAAAGGACTTTAAGAAGGAACTGCAGATGCTGGAAAATCGAAGGTAGACAAAAGTGCTGGAGAAACCCAGCGGGTGCAGCAGCATCTATGGAGCGAAGGAAATAGGCAACATTTCGGCCTGAAACGTTGCCTCTTTCCTTTGCTCCATAGATGCTGGTGCACCCGCTGAGTTTCTCCAGCACTTTTGTTTACCTATGCAGAAAAGGAGTAGGCCGCTGAGTTTCTCCAGCATTTTTTGTCTACTTTCGTTTTTTCCAGCATCTGCAGTTCCTTCTTAAACAGATGTTCAATGGATACTCATCATTTGTGATCACTCACAGTCGCATGAGGGTCTTGAGATGGCTGAAGATGGCCGATCCTGGAACTACAGGCCTTTAATGGTTCAATGACTCTATGGTTCTTTATTATCACATGTAGCAAGGAATGATACAAGTATGAGATTCCTTTTTTTGTAAAATACAGATCAGTAAGATTATTGCCAGACATGAGTGTAATCCCCAGTTAAGTATAGAATGCATAGGATTAGCGCACTGAGTCTATGGCCAAGAGTCTCCAGGTTTTGGCATCATTTTCAAAGCCCTAGCTGTATCTGGCCATAAAGACCATTTGTATCTGGATCAACCATCGTTCCCTCTCCTCGCCCGGCCACCTTTGACCTTTGTGCTCTGGGGGCTCCTTCCGCAGCCGACCTTGAGGACGCAGAAGGTATGAGTAAGACCCCTGGTTTTTGTCCGAGCGACCGCCGCCATCACCAATTCCCTCCTCCCTCGCGTCCGGTTCTCTGGTCCTCAGGGGACGAGCGGGACCCGGCTCAGTGGCTCCCTCTACAGGTGGGCTCCTGGTTCTGCTGCGGGCGAACCAGGCCTGTGGCCTGTCAGATTCAGATTCAGATTCAGACTTTATTGTCATTGTGCAGTGTACAGTACAGAGACAACAAGCTTCTGCCTCACGGGAGCTTTACCCTCCAGGCACGATACCCTCCTCTCCCGTTGTGGTGCTACACCCTCCAGCCGGCCGCCATTCTCCGCCTGTTTCGTCAACGAAACTTCCCCTTGCTCTGCCCAACACGGGTGACCCAGCCAGGAGCACAACGCTAGACGGTTTAGCTCTCAGAATTGGTTGAATCGATTGAAAGACACAGCATGGAAACACCGAGTCCATGCCGACCATCGTTCACCGGGTCACACTAGTTCTATGTTATCCCACTTTCACATCCACTCCCTCCGCACCAGGAGCAATTAGCAGAGGCTGATTAACCTAGGGCTAAGTCGGTGCTGTGCCTCCTGAAGTCGACAATGAGCTCTTTTGTTTTCCTGGTGTTCTGAGCCAGATTGTTTTCTGAGCACCAGGTTGTCAACCTCAGGACTTCCTCTCTGTAGGCTGCCTCGTCTCCCTTTGAAATAAGTCCGACCACAGTAGTGTCGTCAGCAAATTTGACCGATGCGGTTGTTGTTGTGGGCGGACTACGTCGTAGGTGTAGAGACCGTAAAGGGGTGCTTAGCAGACAGGAACCGGTACTCCCGCACGTCTTTGGGGATGTGGGAGGAAACAAGAGCGTACAGACGAAACCCACGCGGTCACAAGTAGAACGTGCAAACTCCACAAAATGGTCAGGATCGAACCCGGGTCTCTGGCGCTGTGAGGCAGTGGCTCTACCACTGCGCCGCCATTAAGGATCTTGGGCACGCACATTGTTCTCCACCACGACAAGATGGGGACTCCCACGGCCGACGTGTCCAATATCATGTGTGGCACAGCGTGTCCGTGATGTTAAACTTCTGTTCATATTTTAGTGTTGACTTCTAAATACAAAGCCAAATCCGCAGACTGGATAGACTGAATGGACCCATTCTGCACCTATGTCTTATGAAATGGCCAAAGACTGCGTTTGTGTTCTACTTGTGTTTGTTCAAGGTGTGGCTTAAAGGAATTAATAAAGGGTGGATTAGATACAGTGTTTTGTTCTGGAAGGACTGTATCACAGGTCGGACGGTGGGGTCAAAACCAGGTGAGGGGTCTTGGTCAGAGTATTTATGTAATTGGGTCAGGGGTCCAGTATCTTGTTGAGGGATAAGATTCAATGAGGAGTTTTAGTTTAGTTTACTTTTGTTTATTATTGTACCGAGGTAAATAGAAACGTAGAAGATAGTTGCAGGAGTAGGCCATTCAGCCCTTCGAGCCAGCACACGCCATTCAATATGATCATGGCTGATCATCTAGAATCAGTACAGTACAGTACAGTATAATGTGGATAAATGTGAGGTTATCCACTTTGGTGGCAAAAACAGGAAAATAGACTATTATCTGAATGGTGGCCGATTAGGAAAGGGGGAGATGCAACGAGGCCTGGGTGTCATGGTACACCAGTCATTAAAAGTATGCATGCAGGTGCAGCTGGCAGTGAAGAAGGCGAATGGTATGTTAGCATTTATAGCAAAAGGATTTGAGTATAGGAGCAGGGAGGTTCTACTGCAGTTGTACAGGGTCTTGGTGAGACCACACCTGGAGTATTGCGTACAGTTTTGGTCTCCTAATCTGAGGAAGGACATTCTTGCCATAGAGGGAGTACAGAGAAGGTTCACCAGACTGATTCCTGGGATGTCAGGACTTTCATATGAAGAAAGACTGGATAGACTCGGTTTGTCCTCGCTAGAATTTAGAAGATTGAGGGGGGATCTTATAGAAACGTACAAAATTCTTAAGGGGTTGGACAGGCTAGATGCAGGAAGATTGTTCCTGATGTTGGGGAAGTCCAGAACAAGGGGTCACAGTTTAAGGATAAGGGGGAAATCTTTTAGAACCGAGATGAGGAAAACATTTTTCACACAGAGAGTGGTGAATCTCTGGAATTCTCTGCCCCAGAAGGTAGTTGAGGCCAGTTCATTGGCTATATTTAAGAGGGAGTTAGATGTGGCCCTTGTGGCTAAAGGGATCAGGGGGTATGGAGAGAAGGCAGGTACAGGATACTGAGTTGGATGATGAGCCATGATCATATTGAATGGCGGTGCAGGCTCGAAGGGCCGAATGGCCTACTCCTGCACCTATTTTCTATGTTTCTATGTTTCTATGTTCCTGCCTTCTCCCCATATCACTTGATTCCATTAGCCCTAAGAGCTATATCTAATTCTCTCTTGAAAACATCCAGTGAATTGGCCTCCACCGCCTGCCGTGGCAGAGAATTCCACAGATTCACAACTCTCTGGCTGACCAGGTTTTTCCACATCTCAGTCCTAAATGGTCTACCCCTTTTTCTAAAACTGTGACCCCTGGTTCTGGACTCCCCCAACATGGGGAACATTTTTCCTGTACGGTGAAAAGCTTTTTGTTGCGTGCTATCCAGGCAGTGGAAAGACCCAGACATGGATACAGGCTAGTTGTTCACAGTGTACAGATACCGTCGTGATAACAGGTATAAAGGTTAGTGTAAGATAAAGTCCAGTAGCATAAATAGTGTAAGAAATGCTGCTGCTGAAATAAACATTTAAAAGAGTGGAGCGATTGTAATGCAGGAGTCCACTTCCAGGACCGGCACACACACACAGTCGCCTTGCTCTGGCTGCCATCTTGGACTACAGGGGTCCATGGTTTTGAATAGGAAGTCAAAGGTCAGAGGTAAGGAGGACGGGGCACGATCTTTGGTTCAGGGGTCAGTCCGAGCAGAGAAGAGAACAAGAGGGGGTCATCGGTGAGGGGTCAGGGGTGAATGTCGTGATTAGGGTCCAAGATTCAGTACAATCGGGAGAAAGGGGTCAAAGTATTCACGTAAAAGGTCATGGGTCAAAGTGGAGAGGTGAGAGGTGAGAGGTCAGGGTTTGAATCTGCTAAATTGACCCTTTTTATTGGAGGCACAAAGAACGGCAGATGCTGGAATCTTGAGCAAAAAGTGCTGGAGGAACTCAGCGGGTCAGGGTCGGAAGAAGGGTCCCAACCCGAAACGTCGCCTGTCCATTCCCTCCCCATATGCTGCTTGTCCCGCTGAATTCCTCCGGCATTTTAAGGTTGGATTTAAGGTTGAAAAGTTTGAACGAGGGGCAGAGACAGATGCAAAGAACTTGCCCCCGAATCTCAGACTGTGATACCGCACCCTAGAATTCCAGAGGCGATCTCTGCAATAAATCATGTTTTTTTTGTCGATGGGAATATCTGACAAATCTATTCTCCAAACCGAAAACAAAAATACCCAGAACCTGAGATCTTACAAACAGCCAAAGTTTCATGGGAAACGGTGACTCTCCCGGTTCACAGGAGTTCCTGGGACAAGTCGAGACTTGCTCTCTAACCACAGACAGACTTTCTCATCTTTCCTGTGAAACTCAGTGTGAAAGCTGCTCCCTTGTCCCAGGGCTAGGAGTCAAGATTATGTAGCTCCCTCCCCCCTCCCTTTAGTTTTAGTTTAGTTTAGTTTAGAGATACAGCGTGAAAACAGGCCCTTCAGCCCACCGAGTCGGCACCAACCAGCGACCCCCCACACATTAACACTATCCTACACACACTAGGAACTATTTCACAATTTTACCAAGCCAATTAGCTGACAAAGCTTTCTGCAGGAGGAAACTGCAAATGCTGGCTTAAAGAAGGGCCTCGACCCGAAACGTCACCCAATCCTTCCATCCACTCCTGTCCTATCCTCTGCTGTCCCGCTGAGTTTCTCCAGCATTTTGTGCCAGCCTAAAAAGATATACATCTTTGGAGTGTGGGAGGAAACCAGAGCACCTGGAGAAAACCCACGCAATTACGGGGAGAACGGACAAACTCTGTACCGACAGCAGCTGTAATCAGGATCAAACCCGGGTCTCTGGCGCAGGAAGGCAGCAACTCTACCGCTGCGCCACTGTAGCGCTCTGCTGCATTATATTTCACGTGGTTAAATTGTTACAATGTGCATTTTGTTACATTATATTTGATGTGGTTTTCAATGGCATTCATGTTCATTTATACCTGAGGTCCATGTCCACTTGTCACCTGCTTGTTCCACAAGGCTTTGCAAAAACTTAATGCTTACAGAGTTTTTGCTCAGTTCCCTTTGTGAATCTTTCTGGACTCTGCCTCCACTGCTCTTTCTGGCAATGCATTCAGCGTGGGGAGTATGAGACTACTTGGAGTGCGGAGGAACCTCGTAGAGGCGTACAAAGTGAAGAACAAAGTGCTGGAGGAACTCAGCTGTCAGGCAGCATCTGTGGAAGGGAAATGGACAGTTAAAGTTTTGCGTTGGGACCTTTCTTCAGACTGATTTGTATACCACTGTCATCACTCAGAGGGATACAAAATTCTGAATGTCATAGATAGGGTAGATTGTAGGAATGTTTTGCCCATAGTAGAGGAGTGTATTATACTAGAGGGCGTAGGGTGAGGGTGAGCAGCAAGAAGATCAAAGGGCCCTCCTATTTCGTGGCACTCCTTCAAGTCTCCGACATTTGAGGTGAACATGAAGAACATTAATAAATCATTTACCGTATAATGTACAATAGACAATAGGTGCAGGAGTAGGCCATTCGGCCCCTCGGGCCAGCACCGCCATTCAATGTGATCATGGCTGATCATCCACAATCAGTACCCCGTTCCTGCCTTCTCCCCATATCCCTTGACTCCGCTATCTTTAAGAACTCTGTCTAGCTCTCTCTTGAAAGCATTCAGAGAATTAGCCTCCACCGCCTACTGAGGCAGAGAATTCCACAGATTCACAACTCTCTGCATCAAAAGAACTTCGTTCTAAATGGCTTACCCCTTATTCTTAAACTGTGGCCTTGGTTCTGGACTCCCCCAACATCGGGAACATGTTTCCCGCCTCTAGCGTGTCCAAACCCTTAATAATCTTATATGTTTCAATAAGCTTCCCTCTCATCCTTCTAAATTCCAGAGTATACAAGCCCAGCCGCTCCATTCTATCAACATATGACAGTCCCGCCATCTCGGGAACACTTTCATCACCAGCCTCGATCCTCACAGACTCTTTGGTTTGGCGATTATAGAATCACATAATGAATTTGTATGAAAACTCTTACTCCAAAGAGGTCCTTTGGACCAACTTGCCCAAGCCGACCAAGAAGCCCCATCTACACTCGTCACACCTATTTCTAAACAAAACACCATTGCCACATGTGGCCTCCTGGAGTGATATCCCTTCCCAAGCTTGCTGTGGACCGTGAACCCACGCTGCAGGCCGGGAACCCACCCGGAATGCCCAGCTCACCCGCCCAGAGAGGAAGGGGTTGGACGGGGGGCCAGCGAGCAGACGAGCTGCGGGAGGGAGTGCACGGCCTTGACGGGGGGAGTGGCCGCTGGAGGCCCTGCAACAGCCTGGGGCTCGGTTGGACCGGACGTGGCCTACAGCGGTGGAGCAGCAGCGGCGGACACCATGGCTACTCTCGGCCAGACCGACACTGCAACTCTACCAGGACAATGAACCTTCACGGTCAGATCAAGATCCCTGCGCTTACAACAACTGGGACGTGAAAGTGGCCCCAAATCTGGAGACTCTGTGTATACTGCCTCAGTGTACTACTACTGTACACCGCTATTGTGCGGGAAGGAACTGCAGTTGCTGGTTTATACCGGATAGATACAATATATACTGGGGTTACCCAGCAGGACAGGCAGCATCTCTGGAGAACAGAAATAGGTGACGTTGTGGGTTGTGACCCTTCTTCAGTGAGAGTTAAGGGAGAGGGAAACTAGAGGTATCTTGTACTGTATCTACAATGTATCTAAGTGTTTATGTGTCGTGATACTTGTACTGAACTGTATACAAACATGAATGTCACTGTACCTCAGTACACGTGACAAATAAAGTTACATTGAACCATTGTACCCCCCCGATGTCCAGCAGCGGAGGGACCCTAGACTGTGGTCCTCCCCTTGGTGTTGGCTGCGCCGAGCTTCAGTGCGTCCCTCAGCACGTACTCCTGCAGTCTGGAGCAGGACAGTCGGCAACATTCCCCGACGGGCATCTCGCTCCGCTGGGAGACCAACAGGTTTCGGGCAGAACAGAGAGAGGAGCGTCTGTTTGTGATGGGAGTGATCGTTATAAAAGCAGGCAAACTGGTTCACTCGGCCCGGGCAAGGCATTCGCACCTGCATCCTCTCCTGACACACGTAAGGGAAAGGGCGAGGTGAGACTGGGCCACCTGACCGAAACCCGAATACAGACAGACACGGAGAGAGGTTTCGCGTCAGGTCCGTACTTGTGATCTCGCTGCCTCTTGACGGGTGTCTGTTGTCTCTCGGTGTTTATTTAAACTCCTTCCTCGTGTTCCCTGCCAATTCCCACAGCAGAAGATGCCAACCCTTCACACTTAGTTTAGTTTTAGAGATACAGTGCGAAAACAGGCCCTTCGGCCCACCGGGTCCGTGCCGGCCAGCGATCCCCGCACAGTGACACTATCCTACACACATAAGTCTCAGTCTACCCCACGACAGAATGGGGAGGAGTTGTAAAGTTTGATCGCTACAGGGAAGAAGGATCTTCCTGGCTGCCTGTATGGTGTTTGTACATTATCCCTATGTGACCACATGGGTTTTGCCCGGATGCTCCGGTTTCCTCCCACACTCCAATTATGCACAGGTTTGTAGGTTAATCAGCATTGATGAAGATTGTAAATTGTCCGCAATGAGTAGGATAGTGTTAGTCATAAGGAATAGAAGTAGAATTAGGCCAATCGGCCCATCAAGTCTACTCCGCCAATCAATCTTGGCTGATCTATCTCTCCCTCCTAACCCCAATCTCCTGCCTTCTCCCCATAAACTCTGACACCCGGACTAATCAAGAATTTATTTATCTCTGCCTTAAAAATATCCACTGACTTGGCCTCTACAGCCTTCTGTGGCAAAGAATTCCACAGATTCACCACCCTCTGGCGAAAGAAATTTCCCCTCATCTCCTTCCCAAAGAATGTCCTTTAATTCTGAGGTTATGACCTCCAGTTCTAGACTCTCCCACCAGTGGAAACAATGTTCTAGACCCTCCCACCAGTGGAAACACCTCCATTAGTGTATGGGAACCGCTAGTCGGCAGGATTCGATGGGCCAAAGGGCCTGTTTCCACACTGTATCTCTAAACTAATCTAAACTAAGATGAGATTTGGCAGCCAATTTGTACACGACAAGCTTCTACGAACAGCACCACCATGAAATAGAACACATAACAGAGAACAGTAAGCCCCAGAACATGTCCTTTGGCCCACAAAGCCTATGCGAACAAGATGCCAATACCATCTCTTATCCAAATAAATACACAAAGTGCTGGACTACCTCAAGCCTATCCATATCCATGCTGGACTACATCACCTATCCATGTTCTCCACAGATGCTGCCAGCATCTGTGGAGAACATGGATAGGTGATGTGGAGAACATGGTTAATAGGGTCTCGACCCTCAACATCCTCAACCCTGTTCTGCAGAGATGCTGCCTGACCCGCTGAGTTACTCCAGCACTTTGCGTAAACTAGCATCTGCAGCTCCTTGTTTAGTTTAGTTTAGTTTGGAGAACAGGCCCTTCGGCCCACCGAGTCCGTGCCGACCAGTGATCCCCGCACACTAACACTGTCCTACACACACTGGGGACAATGTTTACACTTACACCAAGCCAATTAACCTACAAACCTGTACATCTCTGGAGTGTGGGAGGAAAGAGAAGATCTTGGAGAAAACTTATGCAGGTCACGGGGAGAACGCAAAAACTCCGTACAGTCAGCGCCCATAGTCAGGATTGAACCGGGGTCACTGGCGCTGTAAGGCAGTAGCTCTACCGCTGCGCCACCGTGCTGCACCCTCTCCATCTCTTATCTACCTACACATGATCCATATCCCCCTTCATTCCGTGCATATCCATACGCCTATCCAAAAGCCCCTTAAATGTTACCATCTTATCAGTCTCAAACACTCACTACCCTCTGTGTAAAAAAACTTGCCGCGCGCATCCCCTTGAAACGTTGCCCTTCCCACCTTAAATCTATGCCCTCTTGGTAAAAAGATGTTTTCATCCTGGGAAATGGTTTCTGACGGTGCTGGAACCAATCTGCTTAATTGGCTTCTGTAAATTGCCCCCAATGTGTAGGGAGTGGATGAGAAAGTGTCATAACATAGAACGATGTCGTGGAGTCCAAGTCATTGGATATTTTTAAGGCGGAGATAGATAGATTCTTGATTAGTACGGGTGTCGGGGGTTATGGGGAGAAGGTGGGAGAGGGAAAGATAAATCAGCCAAGATTGAATGGCAGAGCACACCTGATGGGCTGAATGGCCTAATTCTGCTCCTACACTTATGAACTTATGAATTAAAGGTTTCAAAGGTATTTTATTGTCACGTGTACCAATTAAGGTGATATGCAAATTACCATACAGCCATACTGGTGTGAACGGATCAATGGTTAGCCTAGGCTCGGTGGGCCGAAGGGCCTATTTTTACACGTGATCAAGATCAATTCATTCCCTGTGTATCCATTTGCCCATCTAAGCTCGCAACAAAAGCTTTTCACTGTACCTCGGTACACGTGACAATAAACAAAACCTCACCTGCTGAGTTTCTCCAGCATTTTTGTCTACTTTTGAAATAAACCTAAAGCCTGTAAAACCATCATGTCTGTTTCCCCGAACAACCCTGGCAGCACATTCCATGTACCCACCATGCTCTGTGTCAAGAAACCTGCCCCTATATCCTCCAGCATATGTGCAGCAGAGTCCAGTCAATACTTCAACCTCCTGAAGAAGTCTGAAGAAGGGCCTCGACTCGGAACGTCACCCATTCCTTCTCTCCTGAGATGCTGCCCGTCCCGCTGAGTTACTCCAGATTTTTGTGACTGACTTCAACCTCCGTCCCCTGTGCGAGGATGGTGCATAAGACATGATAAGGTCGCAGCCTTGAGTTGTGTTCAAAGTGCCGGGGTTAATGGTGAAGGACGGAGGATGTGTTTTAAGCAGGGTGTGCTGGATGAGGAAGATTTATGGTGTCACCATGGGCTCTGAACAACCCTTCACTCTCACACTATCGATCGATCGCGGCTAAATTACAGACCAAGCTCACACCCCAACTAATGACCCGTGATTAGCGTCGGGACGAGTTTGATCTCTGGGTTTAGATGATTCTTCAGCTTAACACCACACCCGGTTGTCTTTGGCACCTAGGGTCAAAATGTTGCCCTTGGGTAAACGCCTTGGCTCTCTTCCCAGTTTCTAATGGGTGAACGGCCTGTGTTTCACTTGCAATCCATTAGTCACCAACACACAGGAGACTCCCGCTTCCACTGCACCACTAATTACAAGGATTTATGGCTTTCAGTTTTAGGGAGAGGATGCATAGGCAGGGACATTTTTTCTTTGGAGTGTAGGAGGCTGAAGGGTGACCTTACTGAGGTGTGCAGGATCATGAAGGGAACGGATCAAGTGAACATTCACAGTTTTGTTTCCCAGCGTAGAGGATTATAAAACTTGAGGGCGTCGGCTTAGTGTAAGGGGAGAGATTTCAGACCAACCTCAGGGGCAATTTCTTCACCCAAGTGGGGAGTCCGTATCTGAAACCTACAGAAGTGGATACAATTATAACATTTAAACGATATTTTTAACTTGATTAGTAAGGGTGTCAGGGATAAGGAGAGAAGGCAAGAGAATGGGGTTAATAGATCAGCTATGATTGAATGGCGGAGTAGACTCGATGGGCCGAATTGCCATAATTCGACTCCTAGAACATATGAACAAATGAATTTAAACAGCCTCGCCAACAGTCTGTCTGTCGTTTTGTCTCTTTTTAATTATTTTTAGTGTGTTTTAAAAGTTTGTGTTAATGTACTCGGGTTTGTTTTATGTGGGGGGTGGGAGAGGGGGTCAGGTAAAACTTTTTTTCAGTCTCTCACCTTGTCGGAGATGTGATTTGTTTTCCGGATCGTATCTCTGGTCACTCTGCGGCCTATCATCATGGAGCTGTAGGCCTCGCTCGGGACTGACTTTGAGCCCCACCGCGGGGACGTGGACATACCATCGGAGCCGGACCCTTGCCTGGGATCCGACGCTCCAACCACGGCCTGCGGACTTTAACATCAAGGACTCGCAGTCTCGGGAGAGACCGAGTCGGGAAGCTCCAAACGATGCGGAAGGTTCGACCAGCCCCAACCCGGAGTCGATCGTTGCCGCGGGGGGAGCTGAGATCCCGGAATCATTCATTACAATTGCACCACTCTTTTAAACCTCTACTCCAACAGCAGCATTTCTTCCTCTAATCTCACTTTATCCTGTATCTGTACACTGTGGATGGCTTGATTGTAATCATGCGTGGTCTTCCCGCTGACTAGCTAGCACACATCTTCGGTGTCAATCTTCAGTGGAAACCAGCATCTGCAGTTCCTTCCCACCATTCAGTGTGATGGTGCCTGAACGAAGTAGATGAGGTCCACTCCCAACCGCGACTGCACTTAGTCTGCACTTTAGCCCCACGCTCCTGATCGAGGGTTCTGCCCGAGTCGGCTGCTGCCTACTCTTCCGGGCCTACAGTAGGTCCGTGCCCGCGTGTCCCTGGAGAGGGAAGACGCGTTGTCCACGGGGACTCTCGAGGCAATAGGCAATACACAATACACAATATGTGCAGGAGTAGGCCATTCGGCCCTTCGAGCCAGCACCGCCATTCAATGTGATCATGGCTGATCATCCACAATCAGTACCCCGTTCCTGCCTTCTCCCCATATCCTCTGACTCCGCTATTTTTAAGAGCCCTATCTAGCTCTCTCTTGAAAGCATTCAGAGAACCCACCTCCACCGCCCTCTGAAGCAGAGAATTCCACTCTCTGTGAGAAAAAGTGTTTCCTCGTCTCCATTCTAAATGGCTTACTTCTTATTCTTAATCTGTGGCCCCTGGTTCTGGACTCCCCCAACACCGGGAACATGTTTCCTGCCTCTAGCATGTCCAAGCCCTTAGCAATCTTATATGTTTCAAGGCCTTCTGTGAACACTGGTTCCCATGGGGGGGGGATGGTTGGGTGTATTGTAGATAAAGTGGACAATATTTTAATCTGATAAATATTTGACTGTAAATTGCCAACGGCAGTCTTGAATAAACGCATTTTTATAATTAAAAAACCATTCACCACCAGAGGGCCACGCATCCAAAAGTTTAACACACATTGCTGCTTGAAATCTTCAGACTTTAAACTTTTGAGATACAGCGTGGAAACAGGCCCTTCGGCCCACCGAGTCCATGCCTATCAGCGATCACCTGTTCACCAGCATTAACACACTACACACTAGGGACAATTTCCAATTTTGACAGAAGCCAACATTGTGTGCCTCATTGTCACCTTCCCCTCAGCTAACAATGAACCATTCTGCATTTCCTTATCATCGTCTGCTTTGATCTGTCGTTTACACACCTAACCTGTCCATATCTCTGGACACCCTCCACCTTGAGTCTCAGACTGAAGAAGTGGCGCAACCTAAAATGTCACTCATTCCTTCTCACCAGAGATGCTGCCTGTCCCACTGAGTTACTCCATCATTTTGTGTCTATCCAACTTACAAGCCTGTGTGTCTTTGGAGTGCGAGAGGAAACTGGAACACCCGGAGAAAACCTACGTGGTCACAGGGAGAACTTATAAACTCCATCCAGACAGCAACCGTAGTCAGGATCGAACTCAGGTCTCTGGCGCTGTAAGGCAGCAACTCTACCAATGCGCCACTGTTCCATCCAATCTGAGTCCCGTCCTGATGTAGTAAGATTAAAAAACAAAGTTGGATGTCCTTTCCACGACACCTTATGCAGTCTCAAACTCTCAAAGCCCTTTTACAACTAATTAAATAATCTTTGCAAGACGGCAGCAATTAATTTGTGCACGGCATATTCCTGTATAAAGCAAAACGCAGCAGAATCGATGTGGCGTGGGAAGGAAACAATGGTGGTGTTTAATAAAAGCAGCAGCTCAGTCTGGTTCCCCATCTCTTGGCCTGGCATAATTGTAGGTGAAGGCTGCTTGGTGCATCATCTTTGGTTCTTGAACTAATCAGTTCCTCTGCAGCCTCCCTGCTTCCTCAACTCTACCTGCCCCTCCACCTGCCTTCGTATTTGCCACAAACCTGGCCACAAAGCCCTCCATCCCCTCATCGGTTCTTTAACTGACCACATAGCAGAAGCGTCCACGTCGCGGGGGCTGGAAACTGGAAGTAACCGGAGCTAATTCTGCTACCACCATCATCTATTGCAACAAGTGATGGCTTCCACTGATTGTCGCCGGAAGCTTGTGTCCTTGTCAGGGTGGACGATGACAGCGATGTCAAAATTTGAAACATGGAAGATGGACATGAAGGAAGAAGTTCTTCAACTATTCAGTTAGCCTTGCGTAGAATACGGGGTAATCTATTTTTTGGTTTAGTTTGGAGATACAGTGCAGAAACAGGCCCTTCGGCCCATCAAGTCCATACTGACCAGCGATCCCTGCAAATTAATATTATCCCTCACACGCATGCGGATATGCAGGAAATGGAGGAATATGTTTCATGTGCACTCAGAGGTGATTAATTTTCCAGCATCATCTTCGATATGGACATCTTGGGCTGAAGGGCCTGTCCCTGTGCTGTACGGTTCTAATTAAGAGTTTGAAATCACAGTAACTGTAGAATTGACATTGACATAGAGTAACACAGCACAGAAACTCGCCCCTCGGACCAACGCCCAAACCTAACCTGCCCAAGATGCCTCATAAAACGTTAGTCCCACCTGCCCGTATTTGGACCATATCCCTTTAAATCTTTATATGTACCTGTCCAAATGTCTTTTAAATGTTGTCATAGTCAACCAAATAAACCTGGAATAAAAACTGGTCTTGCTGATTGTGAATGAGATTACTGAATGGTTGCAGAAACTAATCTGGTTCATGTAAGAGGCATCCTGATGTTAATGGTGCTATAAAAGGTTTAACTCCCATCTCCTCAAGGCAGGGTTGGGCAACAAATGCTGGCCTTACCTGAAACTCCCACTCCCAATGAACTGATGAATGGAGAAACGATGTCATTGTACTTTTAACTGGAATGGACTCTAATCAAGAATCGCATGCCCTTTTGCATTATATTTCAGAATTGCATTACCTGAACAAGGTAAACCTGAGTGTAGACAATGGACAATAGACAATAGGTGCAGGAGGAGGTCATTTGGCCCTTCGAGGCAGCACCGCCATTCAATGTGATCATGGCTGACCATCCCCAATCAGTACCCCGTTCCTGACTTCTCCACATATCCCCTGACTCCGCTATTTTTAAGAGCCCTATCTAGCTCCCTCTTGAAAACATCCAGAGAACCTGCCTGCACCGCCCTCGGCCCTCCTTAGAAACAAGGAAGTGCAGATGCTGGTTTAACAAGGAAAGACACAAAGTGTGGGAGTAACTCTGTTGGTCCGGCAGCATCTCAGTATAACATGGATAATAGGTGACGTTTTGGGTTGGGAATCTTCTCCCCTCTCCTATCAGGCGAGAGGTACAGAAGTGTGAAAACGCACACCTCCAGATTCAGCCAATGTTTCTTCACGGCACTGAACCAACCTATCACCAACTAGAGAGTGGTCCTGACCTATCACCTACCTCTTTGGAGACCCTTGGATGTCTTTAATTGGAGTTTACTGGATTTAATCGGATTGTACGAAACATAATTTGCTTAATCCTGTATCTGTACACTGTGGACGGCTTGATTGTAATCATGTATAGTGATTCCGCTGACTAGATAGCATGCAGCGAAATAAATTTTCACTGTACCTCGGTACACATAGCAATAAACTAAACTAAGCTAAGAATGGAATGGCAGTGGAAGGCCACGTCTACTGGGATGGGAGAAGTTCTGCAGCAGACAGGGTGATTTTGAGGTGGATTTTCTCGAGTATAAAATTAAACCCTTCCCCGAAGTTGAATTGTATTGTATTGTATTGTATTCAAATTTATTATCATTGTCTCAATTTGAGACAACGAAATTAATTTCCCTTACAGGCAGTATCATAAAAAAAATCACACACACAAAAAAATAAATAATAAACCATATTAAAACATATCAAAATAAAAAATAAATAAATAAATAAATAAATAAATAAATAAATGAGTAGATAGATAAATAAACGAATAGACAGATAGATGAATAAATAAATGAAACGAATAAATAAATAAATAAATGAACAGACAGATAAATAAATAAATAAATAAATGGGTGGATGAATAAAAATTGAAGATAAATAAATAAATAAATAAATAGATAAATAAATAAATTAAATAAAAAGTAAATAGATAAAATAAATAAAATAAAATAAAATAAAATAAAATAAAATAAAATAAATAAATCACTATGGCGAATCTAAATCCAGCCCAAGCTAAGGACTGGTGCAGAAGATAGACACGAAAAGCAGGAGTAACTCAGCGGGACAGGCGGCATCTCTGGAGTGAAGGAATGGGTGATTTGTTTCGGGTCGAGACCCTTCTGAGTCTGAAGAAGGGTCCCGACCCGAAATGTCACCCATTCCTTTTCTCCAGAGATGCTGCCTGTCCCGTTGAGTTACTCCAGCCTTTTGTGTCTGTCTACGGTTTGCGAACAGCTCCATTCAAGACAGCAATTGATCCCTTGTTCGCTGAGTCTCTCCAGCACTTTTGTCTACCAGAAATAAAATGAAGATCGACAGAAAATGATGGAGGAACTCAGCGGGACAGGCAGCATCTCTGGTTAGAAGGGAAAAGGGTGACGATTTGTATCGAGACCCTTCTACAGATGACCCGAAACGTCACGTTTCGGGTCATCTGTAGAAGGGTCTCGACACATTCCTTCCCTCCAGAGATGCTGCCTGTCCCGCTAAGTTACTCCAGCACTTTGTGTCAATCCTTTGGTGTAAACCAGCATCTGCAGTTCCTTCCTACGCATTCTACAGAGATGCTGCCCGACACACTGAGCTACTCCAGTGCTTTTGTGCCTCGCTTTGGAATAGAAACATAGAAACATAGAAAATAGGTGCAGGAGTAGGTCATTCGGCCCTTCGAGCCTGCACCGCCATTCAATATGATCATGGCTGATCATCCAACTCAGTATCCCATCCCTGCCTTCTCTCCATACCCCCTAATCACATTAGCCACAAGGGCCACATCTAACTCCCTCTTAAATATAGCCAATGAACTGGCCTCAACTACCTTCTGTGGCAGAGAATTCCACAGATTCACCACTCTCTGTGTAAAAAATGATTTTCTCATCTCGGTCCTAAAAGACTTCCCTCTTATCATTAAACTGTGTCCCCTATTTCTGGACTTCCCCAACATCGGGAACAATCTTCCTGCATCTAGCCTGTCCAACCCTTTAAGAATTTTGTAAGTTTCTATAAGATCCCCCTTCAATCTTCTGAATTCTAGCGTGTACAAGCCGAGTCTATCCAGTCTTTCTTCATATGAAAGTCCTGCCATCCCAGGAATCAGTCTGGTGAACCTTCTCTGTACTCCCTCTATGGCAAGAATGTCTTTCCTCAGATTGGGAGACCAAAACTGTACGCAATACTCCAAGTGTGGTCTCACCAAGACCCTGTACAACTGCAGTAGAACCTCCCTGCACTTATACTCAAATCCTTTTGCTATGAATGCTAACATACCATTTGCTTTCTTCACTGAATGAAATAAGTTGTTCGCAAGGGCTGCGGACACAGAGTTCCTGTCCTGTTACAGCTCGATAACTTCCGCAGCCGAAGAAAACAGTTTCCCTCGAGCGCACACTCTTGAACTTCCTTAAGGGAAATTGGTTGGAAAGCCGGTGAATACCTGGGAGAGGAAGCAGGCTTGTTGACCAGGCCACTGACACGGTGCGGCAAGCGAGGCATGTTCCTGCCTCTCGCACGATTGGGGAAGGCCAACACACGCCCAAACAGTCATGAACTTCCCCTTCACCATCGACCTGGCAAGGCTGCCGGGAGACATAACGAAGGGTCAGCCTGCTAGGAGCAGAGAGATCTGCTGCAACAAAGCAACTTGAAGCAAAAAATAAATTTGGAAGTGGGTGCGCCAAGGAAGGCTTTGAACTTAAATTAAATTCCAGAACGTTTTCATCAGAGAGCAATTTCTGTGTCCCCAGTTGTATTAGTAATCATGATACATTCTCTAGTGTGACAATCACAGTAAATGGCACAAACAAGAAGCAAACTTTCTTCTGACAGTAAAACCAGGCACAACTCCAGACTAACTGATGGGCTGACACACTCTGCATTTAGTTCTGTTTAGTTTAGAGATACAGCGCAGAAAAAGGCCCTTTCGCCCAATGAGTCCGCACCGACCAGCGATCCCGGCACATTGGCACTATTTTACACACACTAGGGACAATTTTACATTTATACCAAGCCAATTAATCTGCAAACCTGTATGTCTTTGAAACTGAAGATCTCAGAGAAAACCCACGCAGGTCACGGGGATGATGTACAAACTCCTTACAGACAGCACCCGTGGTTAGGATTGAACCCGGGTCTCTGGTGCTGTAAGGCAGCATTGACTGACGTAACAGGCCACCGAAAAATTAGCGACGTGATGTGGCGTGGCGCGGCGCGGCGTGATGACGTATGAGGCGCGGTCGTCGAAAAAATCGCCAAGTGGGACAGGCCCTTAAAGAGGGATATGGGCCAAACGCGGGAGGGCGGGACTAGTGTAGATGGGGCATCTTGGTCGGCATGTTCCCGTGCTGTGCGACTCTGTGACTGTAACTGGTCTCTCACAAAGAAATTTCCACGCTGCTTTAAAGCGCTGAGCCCAGAAGGTTTGGCAAGTGGGGGGAAAAATTCCTTTCCAAGCTGCCTGCAGATGCAGGGAGTTCAGTTAAATGTCAGCTCGGCACCGCGAGAGGGGATTTACAGTGGAGGTGGTGAGGGGGGGGGGGGGGGTATGTCTTTCTTTCTCTCAGCTAACCCTTCTCAACAGGGCCCCTGCTACCAGGTCACCGGTACTAATTTGCTGACTTGTTAAGGAAACCTGTTGATGGGCACAACCATCTGATCATCAGCTTAGTTTTCGAGGCCAACTAATTACCTGCGATTTGATGGATCAGGGTTGGTGCCACCGGGCTGTTCAGGGGGTCTGACCGTGCCAAATAATTGTAGCCGAGATACCTTTCACGGAGGAGAGGTTAAATTAGAAATATGCCTGACCCAGCCTCAGGCGACCATGCTCCCCACAGTCTTCATGCCAGTAGGACTGGTTCTTGGGACCCGACCCACAGAGCTATCATGTTGTGTTATTGATCAAGGAGACTTGCTTTATAAGAAAATGCTTTTTTAATTTACTGCAATGGAGACAGGCATTGTTCTCAGGACAGCATGGGTTCTGAGAGCTACAGGCTGACCGAACAGTGAAAGGCCTGGATAGAGTGGACGCAGGCGGAGAGGATGCTTCCACTAGTGGGACAGTCCAGGACCAGAGGCCACAGCCTCGGAATAAAAGGACGTCCCTTCAGAAAGGAGATGAGGAGGAATTTCTTTAGTCGGAGGATGGGGAATCTGTGGAATTCATTGCCACAGACAGCTCTGGTGGCTAAGTCAACAGGTATTTTTAAGGCAGAGATTGATAAATTCTTGATCAGCATCGGTGTCAGAGGTTATGTGGAGAAGGCAGGAGAATGGGGCTGAGAGGGAGAGATAGAACAGCCATGATTGAATGGCAGACTAGACTTGATGGGCCTAATTCTGTTCATAGAACTTATGAATTTACGAAGGTCTCAAACAGCCACGCAGCATGGAAACAGGCTCTTCGGCCCATCGTGTTATGTGCAGGCCACCGAGCACCCATCCACACTGATTGCATCTTCCCAGATTCCTATCAGCTTCCCACACTCAGGTTCTACCACCCACCCACACACTCGGGGCAATTTACAGCACCTTATTGACGCCCCCATCCTACGTGCCTTTGAGAATGTGGGAGGAAACGAGAAAACCTGAGGTGAACTCGTATTGTGGCAGGGAGAACGAGCAAACTCCACACAAACAGCAGCTGAGGGCAGGATCGAACCTGCCTCTCTGGGGCTGTGAGATGGCAGCTCTACTAGTTGTGTCACCATGCCGCCCAGTGTTGATGGTCGAGAAGCTAAGGTTGTTCTGCTCGGAGCTAAATAGGTTGGTAGGAACTTGGTCATATGACGCTGGCAAGTTTGGGTAACGTTGAACGTAGAATATAGAAGATACAATATAGCACACAGCACATACAACATACACCGTAGAACACGGAACATACAACATAGAACACAGAACATACAACATACACCGTAGAACATGGAACATACAACATAGAACACAGAACATACAACATAGAACACAGAACATACAACATGCAACATACAACATAGAACACAGAACATACAACATAGAACACTGAACATACAACATAGAACACTGAACATACAACATACACCGTAGAACACAGAACATACAACATAGAACACAGAACATACAACATAGAACACAGAACATACAACATAGAACACAGAACATACAACACGCAACATACAACATACACCATAGAACACAGAACATACAACATAGAACACGGAACATACAACATAGAACACAGAACATACAACATACACCATAGAACACAGAACATACAACATAGAACACTGAACATACAAAGTAGAACACAGACCATACAACATGCAACATACAACATACAACACAACATTCAACAAACAACCATGCAACAGCACAGCACAGGAACGACCCTTCAGCCAACAATGTTTGTGTAGCATGATGCCGAACATAATACACAGTTAAACTGATCTCATCTGCCAGTACATGATCCATATCCCTCTATTTCCTGCACTTCCATGTGCCTATACAAAAGCCTCTATCGTAACTGCCTCCACCATTTCCCCTGGCAGCACATCCCAGGCCCCCACCACCCCGTGTAGAAAACCTGCCCCGCACATCTCCTTTCAACGTTCCCCCTCTCACCTTTAAGCAATGCTCTCAAATGTTGGATATTTCCACATGAGGAAAATGGCTCCGAATATTGACCCTATCTCTACCTCTCATCATTTTGTATACGCCTTATATCAGGTCTTCCTCAGCCTCTGATGTTCCAGTAAAAACAATCCATCTGTCCAAATTGTCCCTGTGGCTGAAACCCTCTAATCTGGACAGCATTCTGGTAAACCTCTTCTGCACTCTATCTAAAGTCTACACATCTTTCTTGTAATGGGGTGACCAGAAATGCATGCAATGCTCCGTACAATGTAATATTTAGCAAAACGTAGATGACACAAACTACTATCATTCAGTGATGATATAAGGGTACAGGGAGGTGTGAGGTTGAGGGCGAGCAGTTAGTGAAGACACAGAAGTGAAGAAGGACTCCTTTTATGCAATGGAAACTCACTGCCTTGGAGGTAGCAAGCCGAGACTGCGACTTCTTTAAAAGCTTCGGATGTTCGGCATGTCCCCAACAACTCTCACCAACTTCTACAGATGCGCCGTTGGTAGAAAGCATTTTATCGGGATAGTCAGTGTAGTCAGAACAGACTATCTTTGTTCTGAATATACTGGACTTTATCTTGCATTAAATGTTCCATCATGTTACTCCTTTTATCATGTACCTGTACATTGTGCACGGCCCGATTGTAATCATGTATAGTCTTTTCCGTTGACTGGAAAGCATGCAACAAAAGCTTTGCACTGTACATTGGTAGACGTGACAATAAACTAAACTCAATTGTAGACAATCACTGATTTCACAAGGAAATTGAATCACCAAACGCTATGGGGGGTGGAATGTACTGTCCAACTGGCCAAGATACTGTATGGCTGTGCTGGCTTCCGTACATGCTGTAGTATCTCAATGGCAAATTGAGAGTTGTCATGGCAACTAGATAGTCAGAGACATTGACATAGAACAGTTCAGCATAGGAACCATCAAGGACGGCCACAGTAGCGCAGTGGTAGAGTTGCTGCCTTGCCGCGCTCTCAGCGCCGGAGAGCCGGGTTCGATCCCGACTACGTGTGCCATCTGTACGGAGTTTGTACATTCTCCCCATGACCGCGTGGGTTTTCTCCGAGATCTTCTGCTTCCTCCCAAACTCCAAAGACGTACGGGTTTGTAGGCTAATTAGCTTGGTGTATGTGTAAAATTGTGCCTAGTGTGTGTAGGATAGCGTTAATGTGCGGGGATCGCTGGTTGGTGCGGACTCGGTGGTCATAGACAGTACTATATTACCTATGACTGCACACCTGTACATGGTACTAACACCATCATCAAGTATGCAGATGATACAACGGTGATTGGCCTCATCAGCAACAACGATGAGCTGGCCTACAGGGAGGAGGTACAGCACTTAGCAGCATGGTGCGCTGACAACAACCTGGCCCTTAACTCCAAGAAGACCAAGGAGCTCATTGTAGACTTCAGGAAGTCCAGAGGCGGCACGCACACCCCCATCCACATTAACGGGACGGAGGTGGAACGTGTTTCTAGCTTCAGGTTCCTGGGAGTCAACATCTCTGATGACCTCTCTTGGACCCACAATACCTCTACTCTGATCAAGAAGGCTCATCAGCGTCTCTTCTTCCTGAGGAGACTGAAGAAGGTCCATCTGTCTCCTCAGATCCTGGTGAACTTCTACCGCTGCACCATCGAGAGCATCCTTACCAACTGCATCACAGTATGGTATGGCAACTGCTCTGTCTCCGACCGGAAGGCATTGCAGAGGGTGGTGAAAATTGCCCAACGCATCACCGGTTCCACGCTCCCCTCCATTGAGTCTGTCCAAAGCAAGCGCTGTCTGCGGAGGGCGCTCAGCATCGCCAAGGACTGCTCTCCCCCCGACCATGGACTGTTTACCCTCCTACCATCCGGGAGGCGCTACAGGTCTCTCCGTTGCCGAACCAGCAGGTCGAGGAACAGCTTCTTTCTGGCGGCTGTCACTCTACTAAACAACGTACCTCGGTGACTGCCAATCACCACCCCCCCCCCGGACACTTATTATTATTATTTTTTTTATTCAAATCGTTTGCTATGTCGCTCTTCAAGGGAGATGCTAAATGCATTTCGTTGTCTCTGTACTGTACACTGACAATGACAATTAAAATTGAATCTGAATCTGAATCTGGTACTGTTACAGCACAGATCTCACTGGTCTGAAGAAGGATCTCGACCCGAAACGTTACCTATTCCTTTTCTCCAGGGATGCTGCCTAACCCGCTGAGTTACTCTAGAGATTTGTGTCTATTCTCACTGAACTGTGCTGAGTTACACTGTTGGAGATTGCTGTTCCTGGTTTGCAGGAGGTAATTCACGAGTCCACCCAGCCGGGATGCATACAACACCCTGCTGTTCCAAGCCAACTCAACTCAACTCAACTCAAGTCGGGTTTAATGTCACATGCACAAATAAGGTGAGGTACAGGCACAATGACAATCTTGCCTGCAGTAGCTTGCGGTAGAATAGTGATAGGCTTGGATAGAGTGGATGTGGAGAGGATGTTTCCACTAGTGGTAGAGTCTAGGACCAGAAGTCATAGCCTCAGAATTAAAGGACATTCCTTTAGGAAGTAGATGAGGAGGGATTTCTTTAGATAGACCACAAAACGCTGCAGTAACTCAGCGGGGCAGGCAGCATCTCTGGAGAGAAGGAAAGGGTGACATTTTGGGTCAAGACCTTTCTTCATCCTGGTTCGGGATAAGAGTAACGAGGGATATAGACGGTGATGTGGAGAGATAAAGAACAATGAATGAAAGATATGCAAAAAGGTAATGATGATAAAACAAACAGGCCATTGTTAAGTGTTTGTAGGGTGAAAATGAGAAGCTATTGTGCGACTTGTCGGAGGGTGGTGAATCGGTGGAATTCTTTGCCACAGAAGGCGGTGGAGGCCAAGTCAGTGGATATTTTTTAAGGCAGAGATAGATAGATTCTTGATTAGTACAGGTGTCAGGGGTTGTGGGGAGAAGGCAGGAGAATGGGGTTAGGAGGGAGAGATAGATCAGCCATGATTGAATGGCGGAGTAGGCTTGATGGGCCGAATGGCCTAAATCTGCACCTATCACATGACCTTTTGACCTTATGAACAAGAACAGTTATCAGGCAACTGACCCTTCCTACCACTAACTAGAGAGCAGTCCTGACCTGCCATCTACCTAATCTACCTCAAGCTATCTTTAATCGGACTTTATGAAATGTTATCTTACATGAAACATTATACCCTTTATCCTGGGACTGTGGACGGCTTGATTGTAATTGTGTGTAGTCTTTTCGTTAACTGGATGGTAGGCGACAAAAATGCTTTTCACTGTAGCTCGGTACACATGACAGTAAACAAAACTAAACTAAAAGGAATTTCAGATGCTGGTTAATAAAATTAAAGACACAAAGTGTTGGAGTAACTCAGCCGGTCAGGCAGTATCACTGGACAAATTGGATAGGCAGTGTTTTGGGTCGAGACCCTTCTTCAGTCAATCAATGGTCAATGCTTCGACAGGTTTCTTCATTGTCACGTGTACCTAGGTACAGCAAAATATATATTTTTGCATACAGCTGAGCAAGACTATCCTTGTACATAAGCACAATCACTCCAGTCAGTACAGACCTGCCAACAGAGCCCGCAGTAGAATAGAGTAGATGAGTGTGGCCAGGCATGTCGTAGGCTGGGGGTTTCTTGTGCTCGACAGGACTGCTGAGCGGACCACTGCTGGGCACTGGACGCACAATCAGCTTGAAGCAGAAATTTAGTAATTAGACCTTCCTTGTGGTTTCCCTGGAATGCCGAACATACCCAGCTTCCTGCGTTTCCATAGTCCCAGGAATTTTACAGCCAAAACGTGCGGCTGAGTACAGCTCGGTAATGGACCTGGATTCCTTGCGATTATTAAAACTGGTTTAAAACATCTGCGGGCTGTGTCAGAGGTCTCTGCAATATTGGTGACCTTGGATATCAAACAGATACGGGGCATTGAGAGGAGAGGGTTACTGCCACCGGGAAGCTGACAGGGCCAATGTGCAGTTGGACTTGCATTCACATCTATCTCTTTTTGCACGACCCAAAGCATTCCATGACCAATTCAATCATTTTGAAGTGTTAACAACACCCTGCAGATGCTGGTTTATACCAAAGAAAGAAACAAAATCCTTGAAGATAGGCACAAAATGCCGGAGTAACTCGGCAGGACAGGCAGCATCTCTGGATAGAAGGAATGGGTGACATCTCAGTTTGAGACCCTTCTTCAGAGTGAGAGTCTGGGGAGAGGGAAACACAAGACATGGAAGGGTAAGGTGTGAAAACAAGAGATCAAATGGGAAGAAGCTCAAAGAAAACCAATGCAAGGTCAGCCAGGCTTCAGGGGGGAAGGGTGTTCTTGGCGGAGAACGGGAATGGGGAAAGAGGCTGTAGTGGGTTAAGGGCCTGTCCCACTTGGCGATTTTTTCGCCGACCACCAGCGTCATATCAGCGTCGCCAAAAGATTTTGAACATTTCAAAATTCATCGGCTCATACTCCGCCATCAATCAAAGCTGATCTAATTTTACCACTCAACCCCATTCTTCTGCCTTCTCCCCATAACCCCTGACACCCATACTAGTCAACAATCTATCAATCAGCCCCGCCAAAAGATTTCCATTTCAAAATCCAGCGGCGATGCAATGAAAAACAGTTCGCCACCCTTGAAAAATCTAAAAATTACGCCACCTCACTCCGCATCACGCCGCTTCATTTTTGCTGAGGCTGTGCCCTCTGGTCAATGAAGCCGACAGTCGCCGAAAAAACCAGCAAGTGGAAGGCCGTTTAGTTAAACATCCAGTTTCTATCTGCAGGCCTTTCCTATGCGGTACCTGATCTCCATGGAGTGTTGTTTCAGAAACTTTTAGGGAAGCAAGAGTGCTCTGGAGCGATCCTGCCGGACTGTTTGCATTGATGCTGAGTCAGGTCTGGCTAGGAGCATCTTGTGCCCTCCGTGGAGGCTTTGGAAATGCAGTTGCAGGTTTAAATCAGAGATGTTACACTGGATTAGAGGGTTTCAGCCTCAGGGAGGGTTGGATAGGCAGAGTCTCTGGAGAGAAGGAATGGGTTGACGTTTCGGGTCGACTTTGATCAAGAAGGTCCCGATCAAATTGTGGGCCCTCCCGACGGAAAGCTAATGCTATGCTGGCTTTCATAGCAAAAGGATAAAATTATAGGAGCAGGGAGGTTCTACTGCAGTTGTACCATCGGCTTGGTACAGACCCATCAATCAAAGTATTGCATACATTTTTTGGTCTCCACCCCATTCTTCTTCATTATTGCCATAGAGGGGGTGCAAAGAAGGTTCACCAGACAGATTCCTGGGATGTCAGAACTCTCCCCTTAAAAAGAAAGACTGGATTGACTTGGCCTCCATACTCTCGAATTTATGAGATCCACAGACTCGGGGATCTTATAGAAACTAAACAAAATTCCTCCTCATGGACATTCTAAATGCAGGCATTCATTTTATGCTGAGGGGGTGCCCAGGACTGGGGTCACAGCTTCCCACTAATGGGGAAAATCCTTAAATCGAGATGAGAAGGCCTTTTTTTCACACAGATCTGGTGGAGCTGTTGTGCACTCTCTGAGGGAAGCAAGTAGTGCTCTCAGTTCATTGCCTATGTTTAAGAGGGAGTTAGATGTGGTTTTGGCTAGGAGCATGCCTTGGGTAAAAGGTGTGTAGGAAGAGAACTGCAGGTTGCGGGTTTTTTTTAAACTGAAGATAGACACAAAAAGCCATGAACATCAGCGGGGCGGGCAGCGTCTCTCGGAGGGCCGAATGGGGACTTTCGGGCGAGACCCTTCTTCTGACTCAAGAAGGGTCCCGACCCGAAATGTCACCCATTCCTTCTCTCCAGATTTATGCCTTGTAAAATCTTCATTTGCTCAGTCAAAAGGCTTTGATTAAAGTCGGCACGCGGTGGGCTGGGACAGGGAGGGCGAGACAGGTCAGGGGTATGGAGGTCTCCAGATGATAGATGGGGAGAAGGCTGGGGAATTGCACATCCCCTGGTGCCGCAGGTCTGAAAGCCTCTGGGTTTGATCGTCCCTTTGTCTGGCAGCTCGCTTCAGGCCAGTGCATGGACAGAGATTAAAGTGGTGGAAGGCATACGGTGGAGTTAATCTCCCTGGGTTCATCCCTGCTGAGTGAGGCCAGCAATTCAATCACATGTAACCAATTGATTAGCTGCCATTAACCAATCGGCTGTTTTCCTGTCTTGGTATTAAAGTAGGCAGACACAAAAAGCTGGAGGAACTCAGCGGGACAGACAGCAACTCTGGAGAGAAGGAATGGGCGACGTTTCGGGTCGAGACCCTTCTGCAGACTCTATTTTGCCGTCTCTCTGAGCTCTCAACCGGCCATGTTTCGGTGACTGAGACTTGATCAGCATCAATTAGCACATAGGGCACAATCTTATCAGTTTTCATTAAACATCCCACAAAGACCAACGTAAAAAAAATATTTCCCTTCTTCTTGTAACGCTAATAATACCGCGCTGGCAGTTTATTATGTGATTCAAACGTGCAATTTTATTCAACTTCGGAAATCGAGACGTTGTACTGAGATCTCTAAACCAATAGTCTGTGCAAAACATCCAGTGCTGGAGGAACTCAGTGGGTCAAGCAGCATCTGGGGAAGGAAATGGACAAAGAAAAGTGGGTTGGGAGTCACCCTTCTTCAGGCAGAGGAGTTTAGTTTAGTTTAGTTTAGTTTAGTTTAGTTTAGTTTAGTTTAGTTTAGTTTAGTTTAGCTCATTATTGTCACGTGTATCGAGGTACAGTGAAAAGCTTTTTTATTGCGTGCTATCCAGTCATCAAAATGACCAGGGTTTCGGCCTGAAACGTTGGCTATTTCCTTTGCTCCATTGATGCCGCTGCACCCGCTGAGTTTCTTCAGCATTTTCGTGTACCTTCGATTTTCCAGCATCTGCAGTTCCTTCTTAAACATCAAAATGACTATACATGATTATAATCAAGCCGTCTACAGTGTATAGATAAAGGATGAAGGGAGATTAAGAAGAGCATACGCAATGTGTTGGAAGGATCTGCAGATGCCGGTTTAAACTGATGATAGACACAAAAAGCTGGAGTAACTCCGCGGGACACACAGCATCTCTGGGGAGAAGGAATGGCTGCCTTTGGGGTCAGCATCTACAGTTCCTTCCTACACGGGATTAGGGTTGTTCAGGACGTTTCAAGAACCTGATGGTTGTAGGAAAGTAGCTGTTCCTGTACCTGGTGGTGTGGGACTTCAGGCCTCTGTACCTCTATCTCCTGCCCGACGGTAGTAGTGAGAAGAGGGCATGACCTGGATGGGGGGGATCCTTGATGATAGATGCCGCCTTCTTGAGGCAGCGCCTCTTGCACATGCTATCGATGGTGGTGAAGGCTGTGCCCGTGATAGACTGGGCTGAGTCCAGCACTCTGCAGCCTCTCATGTTGCCATCTGTTAGGATTACCATCACTGGCCTTGATACCAGTCAGCATACTTTCTACAATGCACATGTGGAACTTTGTTAGAGCATTTGGTGACATACCCAATCTTAGTTTAGAAATACAGCATAGAAACAGGCCCTTCGGCCCATCAAGCACGTGCCAACCAGTGATCCCAGCACACTAACACTATCCTATACACCCGAAGGACAATTTACAATTGTCTGAAGCCAATTACTTCAAAACCTGTATGTCTTTGGAGTGTGGGAGGTAACCTGAGCACCGGAGAAAACCTACGCAGATCATGGGGAGAACATACAGACTCCGTACAGACAGCACCCGCAGTCTGGATCAAACCTGGTTCTCTGACGCTGTAAGGCAGCAACTCTACCGCTGCGCCACTAAACTTCTAAGAAAGTAGAGGCATTGTTGAGTGCTTCTTTGTGCTGGGCCCAGGATAGGTCATCTGAGACGTTAGCACCCAGGAATCTGAAGCTGTCTCCACCAATGAAAATTGCTGCCTCATAGCTCCAGCAACCCAGGTTCAATCCTGACCTCGGGTGCTGTCTGTGTGGAGTTTGCACGTTCTCCCATTGACCATGTGGGTTTCCTCCGGGTCCTCTGGTTTCCTCCCACATCCCAAAGATGGACGGGTTTGCAGGTTAATTGGCTTCAGTAAATTGCCCCGAGTGTGTAAGAATTGGATGAGAAAGTGGGATAACATCGAACTAGTGTGAACGTGTGATTGACAGTCGACGTGGTAGCCACTAGCCTGAAGGCCCTGTTTCCATGTTGTATCTCTAATCAAAATATTGAAAATTGGTGTGTGGTCTCCAAACCTCTCCTTCCTTGAGCCAATGATTAGTTCCTTGGTTTTATTGTTTGAGTCCTGTCCAGTCCTTTATATTATCTGCCTTCTTGGTTGCTCCGTAACTAAGCGGGCATTAGAGGGCCACATGAGTGGCAAAGGTGCCGGGAATAATTATGGTTTTCATGGAACACTGCCAAACATAATGTGAACTAATGTATGGTTAACCCTGGAGAATGTACGAGGAATTTTGCACAGTTCTTGTTTTTTTCCTGAATAAAGTTTATTTTGATGTTTAAAAAAAATGATGATTGGTACAACCTTTCAGATTCCTCGTCACCAGCTTCTTATTTTAACTTCACTGATTTGACTTTGAACTGAAACAATGCATTTTTCCCCTTTCCGTTTTCTGTTTGATGTGGTAGCATTGGTTTATGATCGGAAGCACATCTTGTCTCTCACTCTCACTTTCAGGTGGTTGTGATATGAAGGCGGGCGTACTGCCTGACGCCCTGATGGAAATTTATCTTTCACCCACCCTCACTGAAACAGGCTGACGGGCTTTTATGACGTTATTTATTTTCAAAGATACAGCACGGAAACAGGCCCTTTGGCCCACCGAGTCCACGCCGACCATCGATCACCCATTCGCACTCGTTCTGTGTTATTCCACTTTCTCCTTCACTCCCTTCACATGAGGGGCAATTTACAGAGGGCCGTTTAACCTGACACAGATGCTGCCTGGCCCACTAAGGTCCTCCTGTACTTTGTTTTTGTTTAGTTCAAGATTCCAGCATCTGTCATCTCTTATATCTTCAGTGAATTTCAGAAGTAATTTGCTGCTCGTGAAAATTTGGGATGTCCCACAGATGTGAGATGATGTACCTGGAAAGGCAGTATGGCAAAGTATCAAAACAATAAGATGATCTACAACTGTAATCCTATCCATATCTTGTCTCCTAGTCGCGATGATTTCATTGACTCTCAAAGGGCAAGACCTTATTGATTTGCGCATCTGGACTCGCTGAGGTGATGTTCCAGCTATCGGCAGCAGCCCGACTCGGAGCTGAAGCGGTGGCGGCCCGACTCGCTGAGGCGGCGTTCCGACTTTCGGCAGCGGCCTGAATCGGAGCTGCGGCAGCGGCGACATCACTTTGGAGGTTCGGCCGCGGGCCCAGTGGACGATCGGGAGTTCGCAGGTTACAGGTTGGTGACCTGTTTCCGGAGCTCCCGCAACTACAGCTGCGTCCGCTGGGCTGGAGGGCGGCATCTTCGGCCTGGATTACCTCAGCGCAGAGGGAGAACAAGGAGGGAAGAGACAGAGACTAAGACTTTTGCCTCCATCACAGTGAGGATGTGCTTGGTGAACTCACTGTGGTGGATGTTAATTTGTGTTTATTGTATGTTTTGTTATTTATTATTATTGTGTATGACTGCAGGCAATGAAATTTCGTCCAGACCGAAAGGTCTGAATGACAATAAAGGAATCTAAGTCTAAGTCTAAGCTGTACCTGCTGCAGGAAATGTATCTGACATATTCCACCATCATATGCAGTGCGGTGGTTGTTATCTCCATGGGATCATAAGTTCATGTTCATAATTGATCGGAGCGGAATTAGGCCATTCGGCCCATCAAGTCTACTGCACCATTCAATCATGGCTGATCTATCTTTCCCTCTTAACCCCATTCTCCTGCCTTCTCCCCATAACCCCTGACAACCATACTAATCAAGAATCTATCTATCTCTGCCTTAAAAATATCCATTGACTTGGCCTCTACAGCCGTCTGTCGCTATGAATTCCACAGATTCACCACCCTCTGACTAAAGAAGTTCCTCCTCATCTCGGGAAAATTGGACACCGAATAGTGGAGAATGAAGACAACCTCCTTCGATCTCCTTCGACCTCTCTTCAACTATGATGAAGACTATTTACGACTACCTTCGACTACCCTCGATTACGTACGACGAACATGCAGACCTACTACTACTAAACCTACGAGTAAAAAAAGTATCGATTTTTTCCATTACTCGCGGGCATTTTTTAACATATTAACATTTTTAACTCCCGCTGAGTTACTCCAGCTTTCAGCTTCTGTCTTCTTCTCTTCTTGTTGAAACATAAACCAAAGGAATAGTTAGATCTCAAGCCGTGTGTTGAGCAGCCAGATTGTTGTGTCTGTTGGCGTCAATGTCTGCCAGGCCCTGAGCTCCATTGGGTAGGTGGTAGAGCGGGCACCCAGAGATGACATGGTTGGCTATCTGTTGTTCTGCTCCGCATTCACAGGCTGGGCTCTAGCAGAGCCCCCATCTCCACACGCTGGCATTGGAACGCCCACCTCCAGTACCAAGTTTGTTGAGTTTCACCCATGCTCCTCTGGGGAGGTCAGGCCTAGGACAGCTTTTATCTGGTGAAGAGATGTAGCTGTATCTTCTGTCAAATCTATTAACGTCTTAAACTACTCAGTTATACCACTCCTATCCTCTTAGGTCCAGAAGTGTATTCTAAGTCACGTGCATGGATGATATAATTGTTTTGGGTCCAGAAGTATTGTGCTACACCCCTCTTTCCAAGAACACCCTCTCCTCCAAAGGTTCGGTGCCCAGAATTTAACGGTGCTCCAGATGTTGTCCACAGGGCTTTGCACAACTCTAATGTTGGTGCTATTGAGGGTGGGACTGCTGAATGCATGTTAGGATATAAGACGTGAGTGAGGTGCATTGACAGGGCAGACTGCTATTTAAGTGAAATGCAAAAGAACTGCAAATGCTTTTGCTGGTGAAATGAAATAGACAGTAAACATTGGAAACACTCAGGATAGACAAAAGGTGCTGGAGTAACTCAACGGGTCAGGCATCATCTCTGGAGAAACGTTTTGGGCAGAGCCCCTTCTTCAAACACTCAGTAGATCAGGCTGCGTCTTTGGGAATTGATTCATTGAAAGATACAGCATGGAAACAGGACCTTTGCTCAACCCTGTCTCTGCAAACCATCAATCACCTGTTCATACAAATAGTAAGATTAAACGAGAACTTACCAGTTCGAAGTTTGATCGTTATTTTATGAGGAGTACGTTGAGGGAATACGTGAAGAACCCCGCCAGGACGCATGCGTGTCATTCTTCAAAGCAGCGATGTGAAATCACAGATAACTGTAATGACTGAACATAGTACGATTAGAGAAGAAATACCAGTTGAGTACATGATCATGGGTGGGAGCGGAGGGCACGTATTCCCTCAACGTACTCCTCATAAAATACCGATCAAACTTCGAACTGGTAAGTTCTCGTTTAATCTTACTATTTTACTTCGGAGTCATGTGAGTGACTACGTGAAGATTTCAAAGCTCTGTGATTTCATGCCGTGGAAACGAGTCCATGCATCACATCTGCCTTAATGACTGTGGGAGGAATTGTGTCAACATAATTTAGACATGAATCCGACATTGAAATCCATGAAAAATTTATTAACACCAAATTATAGCCCCTATTTATGGGGTAAATTAAATTACAGAACTTAAAATTGTTTCTGCAAACGTTCCAGGTTTAATGACTGGTTTATGATAAAATAGTTGGAATGTTTTTTCCCCTGACCATCCTGCTGTCTTGAGGATTTGGTCCATTGGTACATCCAACTGCATAGCTGCCGATGTAGCTGCAGCCCTGGTGGAATGAGATTTAAAAATATTAGTATCCACCCCAGCCTGTGTTAGAACCTGTTTCAGCCATCTTGAGATGGTCTGGACCGTCACTTTTTTGTGTAGTTGCTTGTGGCTGATTAAAAGTGCCTTCTCATTGCCTCTGATAATTTTCGTGTTCTCCATGTATAACAACAAATGTCTTACTATACAGAGATCTGTTGGATAAGACCTAAATTCTATATGGAGACCTGTCTGTTCTGCTTAACTAATTCATAAATATGAAACGTAATATTTCCAGATGAAGAAGTCATGTTGTCCAGTCTTAATTTATGTAACGACTGTACCCTTTGTGCCGTGACCAAAGCCATTAGCATGACTGTTTTTAATGTCAGTCTATGTAGGGACAGAGCTGTTGCTGGAGAACAATTCCTTAGCATCGTCAGGACAATACTCACATCCCATATTTGAGAGTACCTGGTTCTTGGGGGATTGGTATTAAAAATTCCCCTAAGTTTTGTTACCAGGGGGTGAGTCCCAACAGAATGACGCTCTGTTCCTTGCCATAGATAAGTTGATAGGGCACTTCTGGCGCAGTTGATGGCACTATAACTGAGCCCCTCATCATAATGGAGGCCTGCCAGGAATTCCAGAACAGACGGGGTGTTCATTGATCTGTAGGTGATGCTGTTTCTGTGACAATACATCTCCCATTTCCTGATATAGAGCAGATGCTGTTTTTTGGTGGACTGTCTGTGGGCCGCCGAGATTATGTTCACTGTTCGGTCCGTCAGTCCCAGCTGTAGTAGAGGTATTTTTAGACTCTACAAATGAGTAAATTCATATAGCTATGACATGGGTGGCTATCCCTTGTTACGGGATGAACCAATAAATCTGGTCTATTCGGGATGGTGATACATGGTTCTAATACCATGTTGAGTATCACAGGGAACCATGGTTGAGTTGGCCAATCGGGTACTACCAAAATACCAGACACAGAGTCTTGCTGTATTTTCCTTAATCCCCGACTGATGAGGCAGAAAGAAGGGAATGCATAAATAAACAATTTCCCCCAATACAGCGAAAATGCATCTGTCGCCGCTGCCCCAGGGTCTTTACATTAAATTTACGTGACCTGGTGTCTGCCACTAAATTTAGTTTACCTGGTAGGTAAGTAACTGATATCCAAATATGTCTCTGGATACACCATTGCCAGATTGTATTAGCCAGATTGTCACATGATGTCGATTTGCTTCCACCCATGTGGTTGATATATGCTACCACGGTGGTATTGTCTATCTGTAGTCAAACATGCTGGTGATATAACCCAGAACAATATGACTTTAGGCCATGGAATGCACCCAACATTTCCAGGTAGTTTATACGCAGTGTTTGTAATAATGATGCCTGCTGTGTAGTCCATCTACCTCCACAGCTGGAGATGGAATTGGTGGCACCCCAACCAAGTGCACTGGCATCAGTTTGTAGCACCATGCTGATAATGATTGGATTGAAACAAAGCCGAATGTTATCTTTCCACCATTTTAGTTCCATTATAGCTTTGATTGGTAGCTTCATTGGTCTGTCAAAATGACCAGCATTAATTTTGAGTGCTCGTATTTTTGCTCTCTGTAAATTTTGGTAATGTAAAGGTCCGAATTGTGTGGCTGGAAAAGCAGCCACCATTTTGCCAATTACTTTTGCTACCAATCTGATGGACGGTTTACTGATGTCAATGAGGTTATTGCAAGCCTCTATTAAGTCTATAGCCTTTCCCTTTGGCAAAGTCACCGACATGTGAACTGAGTCAATGGTGAACCCCAAATAGTCCATAGTAGTGGAAGGCGTTAATTTAGATTTAACTGGATGGATAATAAACCCCAGTTTTTCAAATAACTGTTTTGTGGCTGTTACGGTTTGTTTGGCCAATTCCAAAGTTTTGCCCACAATAAGTATGTCATCTAGATATGCCATGACCATGTGTTTTTGTTTCCGTAGAAACGCTAGGGCTGGTTTCAAAATTTTTGTGAACAGCCTGGGGGCTGATGTTAACCCATTTGGCAGCGCTCTATACTGCCAGTGCTGTCCCATCCAGTTGAATTTTAAGTAACATCTGTGGTCACCTCGTATAGGCACTGAATAGTAAGCATCTTTTAAATCGATGCTAGCCATGAAGTAACCTTTGGAAATCAATTGTTTTGCAGTAACAAAGGTTTCCATTTTAAAATGAATATATTGTGCAAATGTATTCAATTTGATCAAATCTATGATGACGCGACAACCACCATCTTTTTTGTTTTTGGTAAAGATATTGGACACGAATTCTAGCGATACGTGTTGGGATTTTTCAATTACCCCTTTTGCGTAAAGCTGTTCCAGTTCAGCATGCGCTTCTGATTTTTCTTTACCTGAAAGTACGAACATTCGGTTCGGTACATGCTGAACTGGAGGGCTGTATTTGTGTATAAATTCTATGGTATATCCCTGGATACTGCTTAAAATATAAGTGTCGGTAGTTAACATACTCCATGCATCCAGAAAGAAGTGTAATCTCCCCCCAACCTCCATGCTCCCTGCAATTTGTGGGGTAATCTCTTCACACAGAGGGAGGGTCCATGGAACGAGCTGCCAGAGGAAGCTGTGGAGCTTCGAAAGACCTTTAGCCAGGTGTATGGATCGGAAATGTTCAGAGATGGGGGCCAAATGCAGGCAAATGCAACAAGCTCAGGTGCACATCTTGCTCAGCATGGATGAGTATCAGTGCGGCACAGTGACGCAGCGGTAAAGTTGTTGTCCCACAGTGCCAGAGAACCAAGTTCGATCCTGACTACAGGTGCTGTCTGTACTGAGTTTGTACGTTCTCCCTGTGACCTCGTGGGTTTTCTCCGGGGGCTCTGGTCTCCTCACACACTCCCTAGTGTGTAGGATACTGCTAGTGTACAGGGGGGGAATCGCTGGTCGGTGCGGACTCGGTGGGCCGAAGGGGCCTGTTTCCGCGCTGTATCTCTAAAGACTAAAGCCTAAAGAGTCGGGCCAAAGGGCCAAATTCCATGCTACCACTCAGCCTTCTGAGAAAGAAGTCACAACCTGTTCAGTCTCCTCTTTTCACTCAGGCCTTTAGAGCATCATTTTTGTCTTTTGTTTGGTCTTTCTTTCCAAAATGCGGCGTTGCGTGTGCAGAGAAGGTGCAGCCAACTCATCAACGCCAATGGGACTCGGACCCAAAACTCGGAGTCCGAGGTGAGAGGTCAGCTCAGGCGAGAGGTCAGCTGAGGTGACACCAGCACAAGCTAAGAAAACAGAAGCTTGGTGAGGGTGTCACCGTGAGACATTCACATCATCGCTGCGACACCAGCTCTATAAATACCATCATAAATACAGCACTCCTCGGCAAACCTTTGCTTAAGTGGGTGACAAAGGCAGAGAAACATCACGTTACAACTTTACAACATGCAGCCTTGGTAAATTAACTGTTTGCGTACAACTCACAACTACATACTGTCCGTCCACAGACCAGCCTCACCCCATTCGATGGCACGGAAATCGCTATCAAAACATGGGGGGGGGGGGCACAATTTCATGGCGGCCCCATGAGCGCATACGCATACGCACACACACACACACACACACACACACACACACACACACACACACACACACACACACACACACACACACACACACACACACACACACACACACACACACACACACACACACACACACACACACACACACACACGCACACGCACGCACACACACACACACACACACACACACACACACGCACACACACACACACACACACACGCACACGCACACACACACACACACACACACACACACACACACACACGCACACACACACACACGCACACACACACACACACACACACACACAGCCAGCATCGGCGCATGAGCACTACACGCAGCTTCGGCTTGGATTTTGTGGAGGTAACATCGTAAACTGACCTGGTTGGTGACCGACTCTGAACTCCAGCAACAGCAGCTTCGTCCGCCCCGAATCATGGGGCTTGAATCGGCCCGTTCGTGGGGGATTTCATCAGCCAGCATTGGGAGCCTAGACCGCGCTGGGCGCTGAAAGGCTCCGCGAACTGGCCGATTCAGCCCCTAGAAAGCGTCTGATAAAGTCCAGATTATAAAACATGAGGGGGGATTGTCCCCCACCTCTCAAAGTAGAGGGGGGGGGGCAGCGTGTCCCCCCGCCCATCCCCCTCACGATTTCCACCCATGCCCCATCGACTCTATCTACACTTCATGCTGCCTCGGGAAAGCAGCCAACATGATCAAGGACCACTCATACATACCCTGGTCATTCCCCCTCCTCTCCTCTCCCGTCAGTCAGAAGATACAACAGGTTAAAAGCCCGTACTACCAGATTCAGGAGCAGCTTTTCCCCCACAATTACCAGATTATTGAACGGCCCTCCAATAAACTACAGTAAATCTGCCATCTACCTCATTGTGGGCATTGGACTTGTTCTCTGTAAATGTAACTCTACACGCTGTAACACTATATTCCACACTCTGGTCATTTTCTCTTTGTTCTCCCTGTTGTAGGTGAATGGCTCGGTGGTACTCATTCATAGTATTATCTGATTTAATTGGAAATCATGTAGTCAAAAGCTTTTCACTGTATCCCAGTCCACAAGGTACCAGAACTAATCCCAATACTGGTGAAATTGTTGCAGTCATGAGATGACTAGGATGTACAGGATAGAAAAACGGGCGGCACGGTGGCGCAGTGGTAGAGCTGCTGCCTCACAGCCCCTGAGGCCTGGGTTAGATCCAGACCTCGAGTGCTATCTGTGTGAAGTTTGCACGTTTTCCCCGCGACCACGTGGATTTCCTCCGTGTGCTCCAGTTTCCTCCCACATCCCGAAGATGTAGGGATTTTTAGATCTATGGTGGCAAAATTATATTGGAAATCAGAACTGGGGCGGCATGGTGGCACAGCGGTAGAGTTGCTGCCTTACAGTGCCAGAGACCCAGGTTCGATCCTTACTATGGGCGCTCTCTGTGCGGAGTTTGTACACTCTCCTCGTGACCGAGTGGGTTTTCTCCGAGATCTTCAGTTTCCTTCCACACTCCAATGACGTACAGGTGTGCAGGTTAATTAATTGGCTTGATACCAGTGTAAATTGTCCCTAGTGTGTGTGTGTGTGTGTGTGTGTGTGTGTGTAGTATGCGGGGATAGGTGGTTGGCGTGGACTCGGTGGGCCGAAGGGCCTATATCTCACAACTAAACTGGAAGAAGTTGGACATCATAGCCATCAGGGTTGGGGGAGATCACGGAGAGATGGGGGGGAGTTGAGCTGAGGGACAGGTTTCAAAAGAAATTAAGTCGTAAGAATTAACAATTTACCTCAGCGGACACAGAAGGAAGGATGGTAGAAGCCCCAGAATCTAACATGAAGATCATGTATAAAAATTAACTTCTGGTGAGGCTGCATGTAAACGACAATTTCATGCATCCCAACACTCCTTTCAAAACTAGGCTGCATTGTGCTTAGGGCAGCAATATAATCCTTTAATCCTTCACACTGAAGTAGTGGTAATTAAACTGATTAGGTGCAGTTAGTTGAGACAGTTCGGGTAACGTTCCATGTGCTGGCTGTACTCCAGTTAGGCTCTTTACTGAAGCAGACACAAAATACTGCAGACGCTGCAATCCAGGATGAAAAGAGGAGAGTAGAAGGGTCTCAACCCGAAACTTCTCCCATTCCTTCTCTCCAGAGATGATGCCTGTCCCGCTGAGTTACTCCAGCACTTTGTGTCCGTCTCCGGTGTAAACCAGCGTCTGCAGTTCCTTCCTACGCACTGGAAGAACTCAGTGGGTTTACAATGTAGAAATAAGGAACTGCAGATGCTGGTTTAAAGGACACAAAGTGCAGGAGTAACTCAACGGGTCAGGCAGCATCTATGGAGAACATGGATAGGCGACGTTTCGGGTCGGGACCCTTCTTCAGAGGAATCACAGAAGAGGAGCAGTGAGAGAGGGTCGCACAGAACTTCTGTTGGAGAGAGGAGTAGAACTTTTTATAAACCCTTTCGGTTTTTATAAACCCTATTTCCTTCGTTCCATAGATGCTGCCGCACCCGCTGAGTTTCTCCAGCACTTTTGTCTACCTTCATTCCCATTAACAGTTGAGTTATCTGAATAATTGTCTTCCTGTTGTCTTGATGTGCAAATGTATTCCAGGTGTGCTGGATGTAAAACGTGCTCACTTGTTTCAGATGTTAAAATGTCCTTCCTTTAACGAGGAGCCCGTCTCCCTTTTTATTGGGGGTGCATCTGAATTTAGGAGTTGCATCATTTGTATCAGATGTTATTTGGCTCACTCTTCTTCTTTCGTGTGGCGTGCACAGCCGAAAGTTGTAGGACAACTTGTTCTATTTGATCTTCCGTTTGTGCACGTCTAGTTGGTTGCATTAGTCGAAACAGGGCGGACCATGTGAAGGTTGCAATCTTCCACCCCTTTGGCTCACTCTTGTATTTGCATCAAGAGAGGCTGCCTCCTCCCAGGCACCCACACTGGTTATTGAACAGAGAATACTGAACAGTACAGTGCAGCAACAGGCCCTTCAGCCCACAATCTCCCTGCCGAACATGATGCCAAGTTAAACTAAATGCCTCTGCCTACACGTGATCCATATCCCTCCATTCCATAGAACATAGAACATGGATAAGTAAACATCTGTTCATTTACCCATGTGTGTATATATTTATGTAATGGTATATGGACACACTGATCTGTTCTGTATCCATGCCTACTATGTTCTGTTGTGCTGAAGCAAAGCAAGAATTTCATTGTCCTATATGGGATACATGACAATAAACTCTCTTGATCTTGATCTTGATAGATGAGACCAGCGTGGCAACAGGCCCTTCAGTCCACAATATCCGTGTCGAACATGATGCCAAGTTTAGGTTAGTTTTGGTTTTCGAAAATCAGCATGGAAACAGGCCATTCGGCCCACCGAGTCCAGGCCGACCAACGGACACCGGTACACTAGTTCTATGTTATCCCACTTTCACATTCTACACACAAGGGGCAATTTACAGAAACCAATTAACCTACAAACCTGCATGTCTTCGGAATTTGGGAGGAAACCGGAGCACCCGGAGAAAACCCCACGCGGTCACAGGGAGAACATGCAAACTTCATAACTCCCACAGTCAGGATCGAACCCGCGACTGGCACTGTGAGGACATTGAGTGGCAGAATCTCAAATAAGGGAGGGGATATATCACCCCAGAGGGGCCAACACGAGTGGTTGAGATATCCATATGTGTCCATATGCGCGGAAACAGGCCCTTTGGCCCACCGAGTCCGCATCGACCAGCGATCCATGCACATTAACACTGTCCTACACACACTAAGGACAATTTACATTTACACCGAGCCAATTAACCTACAAATCTGTACGTCTTTGGAGTGTGGGTGGAAACCGAAGATCTCGGGGAAAACCCACGCGGTCACGGGGAGAAGGTACAAACTCCGTACAGAATCGAGTCAGGATCGAACCCGGGAACCCGGGGCTCTGGCACTGTAAGGCAGCAACTCTACCGCTGTGCCACCGTGCCGCCCAGAGATGCTTTTCTCCAGAGATGCTGCCTGACCCTCTGAGTTACTGCAGCTTTTTGTGTCTATCCTCGGTTAGAACCAGCAAATGCACTCGAAGGATAGATGGGAAAAGTATTTGATGAATACACATAACTGTTCTATTAATGCAAGACATAATTTAATTTAATTCAAATTATTACATAGACTATATTATTCAAAAACGAGGTTGAATAAATTTTATCCAAAGTCTCTCCCAGATGCGAAAATGTTTGTTTCAAAACGGGGAGAAGGTACAAACTCCGTACAGAATCAGTCTGGATCGAACCCGGTACAAAGCTTGCAATAAATTTTGGAGTGCCATATATTTGATATATCCACAAAGATTTTCAAGTCAAGAATAGAACCTAAAACGGAATGGATTATATTTGGAATAATAGTAGAAGATACCAATTTAAATAAAGATCAAAATGTTTTTTTTAATTATGGGTTAATAATTGGAAAGAAATTGATACTTAAATTTTGGAAAAATACAACCATGCCCAACTGTAAAATGTGGATTAGGAAACCATGGACATAGCACGCCATTGAAGAAATCCGGAGACTCTGGGCAATAGATAAATTGACCAATTCTTAAAGAGTTGGTCTCCTTTCATCACACACTTTCTGGAATCATGTGATGCAGCGGTGCCCCAAGGAGGTGCTGAATTTCAGTTCATGACGTGGATAGATCATTACATCTCCGAATACAGATTTGAAAAATTCTCTTTTAAGGGGCCTTCTCTTCTATTTCTACTTTCCACTTTCTCTCTTCCTTTTTTTATTTTTTATATACACACTTCACGTTTTTCTACTCTCTACTATCTATTTTTCCACTTTTTCCTCTTTCTATTGTTTTCTTTTTCTTGTTCTGCTTACTTCCTTCTTATAACATAAAACTAGAGGTTGTACATAGAATGGATTACGGTATTACATAGTTGGCACCTAAAATTAGGTGCCACTGTACTGTTTTGTGCTGTATTAACTTCTAATAAAATAAACAAAAAAAAAAAAACAAAAAAAAAGAACCAGCAAATGCAGATCCTTCTGACAAATGCCGGCCATTCGTGGGTCATTGTGCCAGGCAGCCAGGCCGATTACCTGCCCCTTTTGCGGGGTTACGTCCGTGCCCAGGTGTCCCATGTTACTGAACCAACGGTGTCCACGGGCACCATGGAGGAGTTCCGGGGCCTCTGGGCACCGCAGGGCATTGACTGTATCCTGGATCAGGATTGTAATGTAGTAATTTGACGTTAGCAGTAAGGAATACTTGGCAATGTTTGCATTAAGGTGGTTAGTGTTTTGCTATTGTTTGTTGTATGAATACTATTGTAAATAACTGAATTTTGTTAAAACAAAATCAGCGGCAAACACATTGTGATGAGACACAAAGCGCTGGGGTGACGGACAATCTGCCTGAAGAAGGGTCCCGACCTGAAACACCACCTATCCATAATCTCCAGTGATGCTGCCTGACATGCTGTGTTACTCCGGCACTTTGTGTCCTTTTTAAAAAATAAAACAGCATCTGCAGTTGCTTGTTTCCACACGTTGATGGCTGAAGAGCCAGGAACAACTCAGGAGAGGCACGGAGACCAGGTTTCTTTCCAATCCATCACTAGGGGCGCAGCAGTAGAGCTGCTTCCTTACGGCGCCAGAGACCTGGGTTCGATCCTGACTCTGGGTGCTTGTCTGTATGGAGTTTGTACATTCTCCCCGTCGCCTGCATGGGTTTTCTCTGGGATCTCCGATCTCCCTCTTGCACTCCAAAGACGGAGGTTAATTGGCTTTGGTAAAAGTTGTAAATTGTCGCTAGTGTGTGTAGGATAGTGTTAGTGTGCAGGGATCGCTGGTCAGCATGGACTCAGTGCGCCAAAGGGCCTGTTTCCACGCTATATATATAAACTAAACTAAACTAAACTAGTCAGATAATTGCCAACATCTTAAAAGGATTAGTGAACCATACATTATCTAACACTTTAGTTACATGGTTACCACAACCAACACCACATTTATTCATCTAATCAGCTGCACAACTAGGATTTGTTCGCACATTTCCAATCCATTATGTGGAGCTTAAGGTTGTTACCCTGGAGGGCTGTTGAGGCAAAGTAATTGGAGATATTTAAAGAGGAAAGACTGGTGAACTCAGGGCCAGGGAGAGTTAGCATGGAAGAGGCCTGGAGCAAATGAACCATGGACATATTGAATTGAGGAACAGGTTTGAAGGACCGAATGGTCTTCTCCTGGTCCAATGTTTCTACGTTCTTCTATTCACTAACTTGACCACCACGAACTTGCTCCTGCCCAGTCCCACCACCTGTTGGGTAGTGGTGGGGGCTCAGCTGTCAAGAACCAAATGAGACTAGGTGTTTAATGCATGTTAGGCCATGGTTTAGGTTAGTTTGGAGAGACGGCATGGATACAGGCCCTTCGACCCATCAAGTCCGCATCGACCAGCGATTCCCGCACACTAACATTATCCTTAACACGCGAGGGATAATTTTTTTCATTTACACCAAGCCAATTAACCTATAAACCTGTACGTCTTTGGAGTGTGGGAGGAAACCGAAGATCCCTGAGAAACCCACGCGGTCACGGGGAGAACGTACAAGCTCAGTACAGACAGCGCCCATTGTCAGAATCAAACCCGGGTGTCTGGCGCTGTAAGGCAGCAACTCTACCGCTGTGCCACCGTGCCGCTGATCTACCACAGCCATTCAGTTCTCAAGTCCCATTGCTTCTTGCGTGCCCTGATCTGGCCCACAGTCAGGCCAGAAAAAATCTACCCCGTCTCCACAGGTCACAGATAACACAGTTATGGCGGAAACTCACTGTAAGTAACTGCGTTGGGCAGCAGAAACAATGAACTGCAGGTGCTGGTTGACTAAAGAAGACACAAAGTGCTGGAGTAACTCAGTGTGTCAGACAGCATTTCTGGAGAAAAGGGGTGGGTTACATTTTGGGTCAGAACCCTTTGTCAGACTGAGAGTAGAAGCGGGGGGGTGGGTTAGCTGAAGGTAGAAAAAAGCCAGAACAAATCTGCAGATACTGATTTACCAAAGAAGACACAGGGACAATAGACAATAGACAATAGACAATAGGTGCAGGAGTAGGCCATTCAGCCCTTCGAGCCAGCACCGCCATTCAATGTGATCATGGCTGAACATACCCAATCAGTACCCTGTTCTCCCCATATCCCCTGACTCCCTATCTAGCTCTCTCTTGAAAGCATCCAGAGAACCTGCCTCCACCGCCCTCTGAGGCAGAGCATTCCATAGACTCGCCACTCTCTGTGAAAAAAAGTGTTTCCTCGTCTCCGTTCTAAATGGCTTAAACTATGGCCCCTGGTTCTGGTCTCCCCCAACATTGGGAACACTGCCTCTAGCGTGTCCAAGCCCTTAACAATCTTATATGTTTCAATGAGATACCCTCTCATCCTTCTAAACTCCAGAGTGAACAAGCCCAGCTTCTACATTCTCTCAGCATATGACAGTCCCGCCATCCCGGGAATTAACCTTGTAAACCTACGCTGCGCTCCCTCAATAGCAAGAATAGCAAGGGCTGGAGTATTTCAGCAGTTCAGACAGCGTAAGGTTGAAGAGTGGTCTCAACCCAAAACGCAGCCTATCTGTGTTCTCCTGAGATGCTGTCACCCGCTGAGTTACTTCAGCACTCCGTGCCTTCCAGTACCAATCTGGAGTCTTTCTTGTCCATCTGTCTCTTGTTACAGTACCAGAGGTATAGTGGGATGTGGGGAGGTGAGAAGTATCTGTGGTTTTGTTGAGTTCTGGCTCCATCCAGAGCGACCTTCTACATTCCCGATGTCACAAGCGTTACTGACAGCGCAAACCTCCAGCTTGGAAGAGGTCCCGGAGCACTTTCTGTAAACTGGGAAAGGGAAACTGATCGACAACTCAATTTACAACTGTTTGAGAGATTCTTACGTCACCTCTTTGCTTACATAGGAACCAGCTGGTTGCAAACATTCCCATTAGATTTTGTTTCACAAAATAAATGCAGCCCATCTGTTGGTCTCCCTCTGATGTTTCGGGAAGACATTCCCATATCCCAATCCCTCCTTTTGTGTTTCTGTTGTTCCCCACAGTACCATGGTGGAAACATAGAAAATAGGAGCAGGAGTAGGCCATTCGGCCCTTTGAGTCAGCACCAAGACAGACTCTCACAACAATAGCGGTGCAGCGGGTAGAGCTGCTGCCTCGTAGCGCCAGTGACCCGGGTTCGATCCTGACCTCGGGTGCTACCTGTGTGGAGTTTGCACGTTCTCCCTGTGACACCGTGGGTGCTCCAGTTTCCTTCCACATCCCAAAGATATGTGGGTTTTTCAGGTTAATTGACCCTAGTGTGTAGCAAGTGGGATAATTTAGAAGCAGTGTGAACGGGCGATGGAGGTTAGAGTGGACACGGTGGGCCGAGGGATCTGTTTCCATGCTGTGTCTTTCAATCAGTTTATATCTTTGGACAAGTGCTCGAAATATCCTCATGTAGAAGATTGCTGGCTGATTGCTGGTAAATCACAGGGAGAATAATATAAATAGGTTAGCATGGACATGACGGGCCGAACAGTCTGATTCAGTGCAATGTGACCATCGCAAATTGTTACCTTATTTTAAATTCACAGATGCCACCAAATACCAGCATTTATCACCCATTTCTAATTACCCATGAACTAAGGAGATTGAGAATCGAGTGGATCTGCAGTCAGACAAAAGAGAGACACCAAATGCTGGAGTAACTCAGCGGCCCAGGCGGCATCTCTGGAGAGAAGGAATGGGTGACGTTTTGGGTCGAGACTCTTCTTCAGGCTTCAGACTAACTTATGTTGTATTATAGAACATTAGAGGAGAAGTAGTTTGTATATTTTAAGATAAGAATCAGGCAACCGGGCGTATTAAGTGGCTGGAAACAAAGTTACTGTATTTCATCACAGCAGAAAGCGAGCTGTGCTCTGCCCATGTAGAAGAACGTCCAAAAAAGTGGACTGTTATTACTTAAATATATTGATGGAGCAAAGTCCTGCAATAAATTACAATCAGATTAAGCAGAGTCCTCAGGTAATGGATGTATAATGAATAGATTATCCAGCACCCTTCAGATATCATGATGGATCACGTAACAAAACCATGTTGCATGACTTGGAATAGATTAGTATATCGTGGGCTAGCATGCAGCAGCTTCATAGGAGTGGCCCTTTCTCTGAGTGTAACCAGCTGGCAACCGATCCGTTTATCACAAAGGTAGATGCATAATGCTGGAGTAACTCAGCGGGACAGGCAGCATCTCTGGAGAGAAGGAATGGGTGAAGTTTCGGGTTGAGACCCTTCTTCAGTCTGAGTCAGGGGAAAGGGAAATGAGAGATATGGAGGGTGATGTAGAGAGATGTGGAACAAATGAATGAATTTGGTCTTGTTGAGTCTCATTGCCTGTACTCCTTTTCACTTCGACTACAGCTAACAATAGCCTGTTTCCTTTATCAGACCCTTCTTCAGACTGAGAATCAGGGGAGAGGGAGTCTCGAGATTTGGACTTGTAAGGAGTGAAAATAACAGCTCTAAGCAGTCGATGATGAAATGTAGTAGGAGGGTCTGAAGAAGGGTCTCGATCCGAAACGTCACCTATTCCTTTTCTCCAGAGATGCTGCCTGACCTGCTGTGTTACTCCAGCTTTTTGTGTGCAATTAGTAAAATTAATCAGAAGGACAGTGAAACTAGTCAGAGAACTAAGGTGGGGGAGGGACAGAGAGAGAGGGAAAGCAAGGCTTACATCAGACAATGGACAATAAGTGCAGGAGTAGGCCATTCGGACCTACGAGCCAGCACCACCGTTCAATGTGATCATGGCTGATCATCCCCAAATCAGTACCTGCCGTTCCTGCCTCCTCCCCATATCCCCTGACTCCGATATCTTTAAGTTACTTGAAGTTAGAGAAATCAATATTCATACCGCTGGGTTGTAAGCATTTATCAGCCTGGATTAGTCAGCACTATCCATCCAATTCCCAGCGCACACCCACTTTTTATCTCCTTCCCCATCTCACTTAGATTTGCCGAGTGTAGGAGTGATATTCCTTAATGACTGTATGCAATTCAGATAGGCAGGATATCATAAATTGGAAAGGGTGCGGAGGAGATTCACCAGGAAAATTGCAGGCCTGGTATAGGGAGTGGCTGGAAAGGCTGGGAATTTCTTCTTTACAGCATAGAAGGCAGAGGGGTGACTGTATTGAGATGTATAAGGTCATAAGGGGTATGAATAAAATTAACACTGGCAGACATAAGTCTAGAAGGCATAGGCTTAAGGTGAGAGGGGAAAGATTAAAAAATAATCTCAAGGGCAATCTTTTGTCTCAGAGGGTAGTCTGAAATTAGAACAAGCTTTACTATAGGCCATACATTAGAGATACAGAGCGGAAACAGGCCCTTCGGCCCACTGAGTCCATGCCGACTAGCGATCACATCGTACACACTAACACTATCCTACACACTTGGGACAATTTACAATTTTACCAAAGCCAAATAACCTGCACGTCTTTGCAATGTGGGAGGAAACCGGAGCACCTGGAAGAAACCCACATGGTCACACAGGAAAACGTACAACCTCCGTGCAGACATCACCAGGGTTCAGGATCGAACCCGCATCTCTGTCACTGGGAGGCAGCAACTCCGCTAGCTGTGCCACTGTGCCACTGTGCCACCCTTCAGTATCACTGGGGAACGTTGGACTGTGTTTTTGTGCTCATGCTCTTTAGCGCACAGCCATTTAAACCGAGATGAGATTCTTATCGTTCAGCCACAGAATAATCATCGTGGAGATTAAGAAAACAAAAATGATACCTACAATTTTTTAACGCAATATGCTCCTCACGTTTTATTTATTTATTTATTTTTTCTATCTTTTGTCATTGCACTTTTCAGTGCAACAAAATGGTTTAGCCTGCAGTCATAACATAGAATAAATAACAAACACTCAACACAGTTTACTTCCATATGGTACTATTTTTTTTCCACTCAAATTTTTATTGATTTTTCACTTAGATATATACAAAACAATGCAACGCCATCACCATAAATAAAACAAAATAAGAAAAACAACAATCAAAATAAAAAAATAAATAGATAGTGGGGAAAAAAAAGAAGTAAGTAAATAAATAAATGGAATAATAAGACCGTGTGGTTCACTTACCAAATTAAAAAAAAATGTTACATTGATTAGTTGTCTGGAGATATTTCAATATTCACACAAACATACCATCTAGTTCTATATATACACAATCTTCCCATATCTAGCTCGACATTTATCCAGTTGGTGTCATGGCCCAAATACACAGTCCATTTTTCCCAGATCTTCTCAAATGAATTAAAAAAAATTTCCCCGATCTTCTCAAATTTTTTCCCAAAAATGTATAATTTATTCAGAATTAAAAAAAATATACAAAATAATAACCGTGCAAGAATTCTTCAAATATTTGCACCCGTCTGTACATTCTTTAGCGTTGTACCCAGTAGTGTTCGCAACTGTGCTTAAACCACGACACCCTTGCCACATTCGCAAGAAATAAATTCTTAAGGGGTTGGACAGGCTAGATGCAGGAAGATCGTTCCCGATGTTGGGGAAGTCCAGAACAACAAGGGGTCACAGTTTAAGGATAAGGGGGAAATCTTTTAGGACCGAGATGAGAAAAACATTTTTCACACAGAGGGTGGTGAATCTGTGGAATTCTCTGCCACGGAAGGTAGTTGAGGCCGGTTCATTGGCTATATTTAAGAGGGAGCTATATGTGGCCCTTGTGGCTAAAGGGATCAGGGGGTATGGAGAGAAGGCAGGCACAGGATACTGAGTTGGATGATCAGTCATGATCATATTAAATGGCGGTGCAGGCTCGAAGGGCCGAATGGTCTACTCCTGCACCTATTTTCTATGTTTCTATATGTGGCCCCCTGGCGTGATATCCCCTCCCTTGTTTGAGGAGTGTCCGCACTGGACTTTGCCCCCCCAATGCCCAGCAGCGGAAAGGAGCATAGATGGTGGTCCTCACCCACAGAGCCTTGGCGTTGGCTGCACCGAGTGTGATGATCTTCCTTTAATCAGGATGAAAGTGGAATAGCTTCATTTTATTTCTGTTGGAAGGAACTGCAGATGCTGGTTTACACCGAAGATAGGCACGAAATGCTGGAGTAACAGGCAGCATCTCTGGAGAGAAGGAATGTGTCGAGACCCTTTCTACAGATGACCCGAAACGTTACGTTTCGGGTCATCTGTAGAAGGGTCTCGACACAAATCATCACCCTTTTTCCTCTAACCAGAGATGCTGCCTGTCCCGCTGAGTTCCTCCATCATTTTTGATCTGTCGATCTTCATTTTATTTCTGGTAGACAAAAATGCTGGAGAAACTCAGCGGGTGCGAGCAGCATCTATGGAGCGAAGGAAATCGGCCCAAAATGTTGCCTATTTCCTTCGCTCCATAGATGCTGCTCCTGCACCCGCTGAGTTTCTCCCGCACTTTTTGCCTACTTTTGATTTTCCAGCATCTGCAGTTCCTTCTCCAACAATTCATTTTATTTCCGTATCATATTGCCCTCAGGACCTTTGATTGGCCTTGTTTTAAATTAGCACTGAACAAACAGTTCCTCCACTCTGCGAATGGGCTGATTTGAAAGAATTTCCTTCGACAATTCCAGGATTAACTGCAATTGTCTACCCATTCTTCCCCTCCGTTGCGCTGACAGTTTCCCATTGTCTTTGGCACCTGACAACAGCCGAGAGGCAGGGTGCTTGTTTTCAGAATGCAAAATAATTCCAACCTCCTCCAACTCATTTAGATGCCAGATCGTGATAAACACGTTTTGTTTTTTTTGTCTTCCTTGAACGAGCTGCCGTTCTCTGGGACCTCAGGCATGTTGATTGTCCTTTGGCAATCCAGACCATTAGGAAACTGGACCTGGTTTTATTCTCTGCATTTCGCTTCCATTCAATCAATCAATCAATCAATCAATCAATCAACCTTTTTTGTCATCTTGCAAGCAACAGTTGTACAGTGCAAAATGAAAAGACGTTTCCCAGGGAATAGCGGAGCATCGCACATGAAATTTAAAACATTTCACACATAATAACACTAAAAACAATCCAGTCCCTGATGGAACAGTATAAATAGTTAAAAGCAGGTAAAACACAACGTTAAAATACAATAAACCAATCATAAAAATGTCCGGGGCAGCTGATTTGAGTGGCCAGTGCCAGTTATTAAAGTGTCCGTGCCAGCTGCAGAATCAAGTGACTGCGAGTACAGAGTGACTGTTTAGCAGCCTCACAGCCTGTGGTAGGAAGCTGTTTAGCAGCCTTGTAGCCCGGGCTTTGATGCTTCGATATCTCTTGCCTGATGGCAGGAGATCCAGGTGTATGTGCAGGGGGTGCAGTTTGTCCTTAGCCTTGCAGGCATTCACTGCCTGTGTAACAACTATAGGACTTTGCTATCAATGACACAATCCCTGAATATAAATAAACTGGGGCCGAGCAGGGCATGATGTCATGATAATAAATAATTGGCTGTTATTATAGACCACACCTTAGAAATTTAAGACATTTTACTTCTGCTTTTTTTTGGGGGGGGTTCTAATCGATTGAAAGATGCAGCATAGAAAATGGACATTCGGCCCACCCAGTCCATACCGGCCATCAATCACTCATCCACAGGTGCGACAGAGGTTTACCTGCATCTCTTCCAACCTCATCTATTGCGTCCGCTGCTCTAGATGTCAGCAGATCTATATCGGTGAGACCAAGCGGAGGTTGGGCGATCGTTTCGCCGAACACCTCCTTCTCCGCAAGCTGACCTCCCGGTGGCTCAGCACTTCAACTCCCCCTCCCACGCCGTCTCTGACCTCTCTGTCCTGGGTCTCCTCCATGGCCACAGCGAGCAGCACCGGAAATTGGAGGAACAGCACCTCATATTCCGTTTGGGGAGTCTGCATCCCGGGGGCATGAACATCGAATTCTCCCAATTTTGTTAGTCCTTGCTGTCTCCTCCCCTTCCTCAGCCCCCCTGCTGTCTCCTCCCATCCCCCAGCCTTCGGGCTCCTCCTCCTTTTCCCTTTCTTGTCCCCGCCCACCCCCGCCCCCGATCAGTCTGAAGAAGGGTTTCGGCCCGAAACGTTGCCTATTTCCTTCGCTCCATAGATGCTGCTGCACCTGCTGAGTTTCTCCAGCTTTTTTGTGTAACCTTCGATTCTCCAGCATCTGCAGTTCCTTCTTAAACACTCATCCACATGTCATTCCGTTTTCGCGTCCACTGCACTACCACACCAGGCGCAATTTTGTGGGTGGCAAATTAACCGACAAGCCCGCGCGCGCGTCTTGTGGGAGCAAACTGGGGCACCCAGGGGAAGCCCACCCGGTCACAGGTAGAACATGCAAACTCCACACAGACAGCACCCGAGGTTAGGATCGAACCTGGGTCTCTGGTGCTGTGAAGCAGCAACTCTACCAGCTGCACCACTGTGTGATGGGGACTGGGTGGGAAAGTGGAAGACAGGAGGTCTTGAAAGATGCCCCCCCTCATTGACTGGTGGAGCAGGTTCAAGGACCTGTGTGGTTGATTCCTGCTCCCACTTCTGCAAGGCATGGATTACCGCCATACCTGCCCAGGTGACCAAGTAGCCCCTGGAACCCGTTGCTATGCAACAGCAGGAAAGGTTCAAAGGTCAGTTTATTGTCACATGTACCTCGAAGGCTGGGCATGTGGGTAAAGAGCAGGGAGGAGGTCACTGAAATAGACCAAAATGTCTGCATTTCTACAGCACACCCTGTCATCCTTTTAAGGGGATCCCAACGCAGCTCACAGCTCAATGGGACAACATGCACCTAGTGTACGGGTGATCAATGTGGACATGGTGGGCCGAAGGGCCAGTTTCCATACTATCTCTAAACTTAACTACATAAGGTAGACACAAAATGCTGGAGTAACTCAGCGGGACAGGCTGCATCTTTGGTTAGAAGGAATGGGTGACGTTTCGGGTGGAGACCTTTCTTCCGACCCGAAACGTCACCCATTCCTTCTATCCAGAGATGCTGCCTGTCCTGCTGAGTTACTCCAGCATTTTGCGTCTAGCTTCAATGTAAACCAGCATCTGCAGTTCCTTCCTGCACGGAACAACACAATCTTATATCTTGACTGTTGATCCACCGTTGAAGCTGACTATTGACTGGTGCTTTAGAAGCAATAATGGGAGGACAATAAATGCTGCCATTTCTTGTCAAAGAATAAATGAAGAATTGGAGAATGTCTCCGGGCCTAATGGTTGCACCGACAGCCTTGGAACTCCCAGAAAGTGAAGATTGATCTTCAGGATTCAGCTGCAACCAACTCAGGTTAATTACAACAAAGTCATGCTTCTTTCATTTCCTTCCAAAGCTTTCTTTTATTGGAGGTGACAAGTAAACACAGTCTCCTTCATTAACAGTTCCCTTAGAATTGTGGGCGGCACAGTGGTGCAGCAGGTAGAGCTGCTGCCTCACAATACCAAAGACCATTGTTCGATCCTGACCTCGGGTGCTGGCTGTGTGGAGTTTGCACATTCTCCCTGTGACCTTGTGAGTTTCTTCCGATCTCACAAAGACGCTCAAGTTTGTAAGTTACTGGCCAAAGGTTCCTTTATTATCACATGTGCCGAGGTAGAGTGAAATCCTCTTTTTGCTGCTAGACCAGTAAGGCTATTGCCATACATGAGTACCATCTCCTGTTCGGTACATAATGCGTAGCAGATAGACACAAAAGCTGGCGTAACTCAGCGGGATAGGCAGTATCTCTGGAGAGAAGGGATGGGTGACGTTTCGGGTCGAGACCCTTTGTTTACATATTCTGTTGTGCTGCTGAAAGTAAGATTTTCATTGCTCTATCTGGGACATGGGGCAATAAAACACTCTTGACTCGTGAGTAGTTCCACACTTCCACTTTTATCTGCTTTCCCACAACTTCATTGCTTGGCAGAGTTGAATGCTCAGCCCAGCATCCCACTGCCGAAGATCATATGTTCCAACATATGAACCCTGTCATATTGTTTCAATCATACCTCTCTGTGGCTTTGGATTATATTGTTGTTTCCGCCTCAAACTGACTCCCTCCCCCCCTCTCTCTCTCTCTCCCCCCCAATGTTCGACTGAACGCAGCTCAGTTGTCTTCTGAGGCTTCTACACATTAGTGCCTCAGCATGAGTGTGGCCAGTTGTGGAATGTGGCATTGTTCTGGAACTCAGCGGGACGTTAACTAATAAAAGATAGACACAAAATGCTGGAGTAACTTAGCAGGACAGGCAGCATCTCCAGAGAGAAGGAATGGGTGACGTTTCGGGTCGGGGTTTTGCCTGAAGAAGGGTCTCCAACCGAAACGTCACCCATTCTTTGTTCCTGAGATGCTGCCGGTCCCGCTGAGTTACTCCAGCATTTTGTGTCTATCTTCAGTGTAAAGCAGCATCTGCAGTTCCTTCCTACACATGTTAACTAATCAACGTCATGCTGTTAAACAGGGGTAAGACTTGGTTCCTCAGCCCTTTATTCACGATTCACACCTGTCTCTTCACGATATTATAGAAACATAGAAACATAGAAATTAGGTGCAGGAGTAGGCCATTCGGCCCTTCGAGCCTGCACCGCCATTCAATATGATCATGGCTGATCATCCAACTCAGTATCCCGTACCTGCCTTCTCTCCATACCCCCTGATCCCCTTAGCCACAAGGGCCACATCTAACTCCCTCTTAAATATAGCCAATGAACTGGCCTCAACTACCCTCTGTGGCAGAGAGTTCCAGAGATTCACCACTCTCTGCGTGAAAAAAGTTCTTCTCATCTCGGTTTTAAAGGATTTCCCCTTTATCCTTAAGCTGTGACCCCTTGTCCTGGACTTCCCCAACATCGGGAACAATCTTCCTGCATCTAGCCTGTCCAACCCCTTAAGAATTTTGAAAGTTTCTAAATGATCCCCTCTCAATCTTCTAAATTCTAGAGAGTATAAAACAAATCTATCCAGTCTTTCTTCATAAGACAGTCCTGACATCCCAGGAATCAGTCTGGTGAACCGTCCTGCACTCCCTCTATGGCAATAATGTCCTTCCTCAGATCTGGAGACCAAAACTGTACGCAATACTCCAGGTGTGGTCTCACCAAGACCCTGTACAACTGCAGTAGAACCTCTCTGCTCCTATACTCAAATCCTTTTGCAATGAAAGCTAACATACCATTCGCTTTCTTTACTGCCTGCTGCACCTGCATGCCCACCTTCAATGACTGGTGTACCATGACACCCAGGTCTCGCTGCATCTCCCCCTTTCCCAATCGGCCACCAATATTATTTGATATTAAATGCTATGATCAAATCAGTGTATGCTTCATCATATCTTTATGAATGTGGCTACCGAGAGTGGTAGACACTGGCCGGTCCATCACAGGTACTGACCTTCTCACCACCAAAGGGATCTACAAAAGGTGCTGCTTCAAAAAGACAGGAGTATCATTAAAGACCCACACCGCCCTGACTACGCTTTCATTTCACTCCAACCATCGGGAAGAAGGTATGGATCCTGAAAACCATGACCACTAGGTTCAAGAAGGAGCAGCACCGTGGCACAGCGGTATAGTTGCTGCCTCAAAGCAAAAGGGATCCGACTACGGGTGCTGTCTGTATCAAGCTTGTATGTTCTTCCTGTCACCGTGTGGGTTTTCTCCAGGAGCTCCAGTTTCATCCCGCATCCCAAGATGTACAGGTTTGTTGGCTTTGATTGTAAATTGTCTCTAGTGTACAGGATAGTGCCAATGTACGGGGTGATGCTAGTCGGCATGGACTTGGTGGGCCGATGGGCCTGTTTCCACTCTGTATCTTTAAAAAGTCTAAAAAAAATACGGTTTAGTGGTCTGATAAACGACTCCTGGAGTTTTCAACAATACTTTGTTCAAAAGTTCAAGTTTCAGCATACAGGTTTAACAGACACGTCTGGCCACATCGGTGGTCAGCACTGAACTAACGCGCGCAGGGGAAAAAACGCGCAAAAACAACATACCCTCCCGAGTCTGTATCTCTAAAACTAAACTAAACTAAGACCCGAAACGTTACCTTTGGGTCTCGACATGAAAATGTACCTATCCATGTTCTCCAGGAACGCACGTTATCCATGCCCTCCAGACCCATGGGTGATGTTTCGGATCGGGAGCTGTAACTGTACCTGGTCCTGGGTCTATACTTACAGATTTGTGTACCTGTGATGCTGCTGCGAGCTAGACCTTACATTGCACCCAGATCTCACTGTAGTTGTGCAGAGGACAATAAACCCGAGTTGAAAGTTCAGGGAGAGTTGGCTGAGCTGCTGAATCGCAATGGAATCAAATTCCGAGCACAAGTCATGGCCTTCAGAAGGGTTGGGGGGGGGGGGGGGGGGGGGGGGGGGGGGGGGGGGGGGATGAGGAGAGGGGAAATACTGTGAAAAACAAGACAACATCACCTGCATGTTCTGATTGAACTCCACATTGTAGATTGTATCTGCATCCTCTCTCTGTGCCAAACGTATCTTTTGACTACCTCCCTAATCTTGTGTACTTCCTCCTCACGTACTTAGAAAATCATTAACGACCAAAATAGAATTGGAGATGCCAATTATTTAGCTGCTTTATATCCTGGCAAAGTGTTTGAGGAATATGAATTGATATACATAATGAATACTAATTCGAGACCCAGGCTTATAATTTTTGTGCAAGAGAGATGTCTTATCTGCAATCTTAAATGTATACTTTCTGATCTCCATCCCTTGTTCACTACAAGCTGCTTCTGTATTGCCCTTTATACTGGTTTTAGAATTTTCTGTTGAAAATAAACTTTTAAGATAAAGTGTAAGGATAGGGGAAATTTTTAAAAATGATATTATTTTTTGATTCTGTCTTGATTCCACTAAACAAGTTTAGTTTAGTTTAGCGATTACAGAGAGTAAACAGTCCCTGCAGCCCACTGGGTCTGTGCCAAACAACGATAACCCATATCCCATCCAACACACCAGGAGCAATTTACAGAAGCCAATGAGATAGATACAAAAAGCTGGAGTAACTCAGCAGGTCAGCCAGCATCTCTGGAGAGAAGGAATAGGTGACGTTTTGGGTCGCGACCCTTCTACACAATGAGTCAGGTGAAACGGAAACGAGATATAGATGGTGATATAGAGATATAGAACAAATGAATGAATTGAGTCTTGTTGAGTCTCATTGCCTATACTCTTTTTCTCCTCCACCACAGCTAACAATGGCCTGTTTCCTTTATCATTGTCAATTTTTTACATATCTTTCATTTATTTGTTCTACATCTCTCTACATCACCGTCTATATGTCTCGTTTCCCTTTCCCCTGACTCTCAATCAGAAGAAGGATCTCGACCTGAAACGTCACCTATTCCTTCTCTCCAGAGATGCTGTGTGACCCGCTGAGTTACTCCAGCATTTTGTATCTATCTTTTGTTTAAACCAGCGTCTGCTGTTCCTTCCTACAAACCTGTCAATCTGCATGTCTTGGGCGCGTGGGAGGAATCCGGAGCACCCACGTGGCCATGGGGAGAACGTACAAACTCCGTGCAGACAGCACCCATCGTCAGGATGGAACCTGGGTCTCTGGATCAGTGAGGCAGCAACTCTACCGCTGCGCCACTGTGCCAACCGTGTTGCCGAACACTGGCAAAGGTCCGCCACAAGCCTGCTAGATCTCCCGGTCATTAACCATTCCATAACTCCCCTGATGTTTCTGTCCTGGGCCTCCTCCATTGCTGGAGTGAGGCCACACGCAAACTGGAGGAACAGCGCCTCATATTTCACTTGGATAGTTTACAACCCTTGAACATTGAATTCTCCAAAGTTTAAGTAACACCCCCCACCCCCCCCCCCCCTCTCTCTCTCTTGCCTGCTGTGCCCACACCCCTATATGGCTGCTCACCCATTTCTCCCACTATTCCACCATCTTTCCTTGTCTTACAACCCCCCCCCCCCCTTTCCTCCTCCTCCTCCTCCCCTCCTGACCCCTTCTACCCACATCCCACCCTCTGGTTTTACATTTCACTCCTTTTCTCTCCTTATCTGACACCCCTGTTCCACTTGGCAATTTTTTCGCCGACTGCCGGCATCATTGACTGACATATCAGGTCACCGATAAATTTGCGTTGTGATGATGTGTGACGCACGGTGTTTTTTCGAGTGTCGCAACATTTTCTTTGTCGCCACTGGATTTCGAAATGTCCAAAATCTTTTGGCGACCCTGATATGACGCTGGCAGTCGCCAAACAAAATCGCCAAGTGGGACAGGCCCTTTAGTCTCATTTTCATCTCTAGCCTTTGTCGATCCTTCTAGCCAGTTAAACCCTCCTCACTTGTATCAACCGATCACTTTCCAGGCTTTGTCCCGCAACCCCACCCTCCCCTCTCCAGCCTTCTTCCCCATAATACAACCAGACTGAAGAAGGGCCCAGGTCCAAAACGTCGCCTATCTATTCCCTCCCCGGAGGCTGCCTGACCCACTGACTTACTCCAGCACTTTGTATCTCACTGCTGATGTTGAACAGAACCAGGTATCATCAATGAATGAGAGAAAAAAAAACTCTCAGCAAATATATCATCTTTGGATCTTTGGAAGAGACTGCAGCTGAACTGGCGCAAGTGAACAATATCCCCATGGTCACAGTGGGCTATTTCCACCCAGGCTTTTAATTTTCTAGGAAACGCACTCTCCCCCACAACCCTGTGTTATTAATCACCTCACTACCAAACAGATTCAATTCCATGCACGCAAGCAGATGCAATAAGTCAGTAGTTTCTGCACTTTATCTGCATTTTAAATCTGTGTACTTAAATCAAAATGTCCGAGCGCTGCTGTGTTGCCCGTAACAACAGCTAAACACACTTCTTAAGTTGGGCGGTGGCGTTTTCTTAGATCATTATTTTTAAAAACCTAAAACTTTCAAGCACTGCATGTGACTAATGGGAGACATGGCCTCAGCGTGTATCTGAAGAAACTCGGCAATAAGCCATGGGCAGATATCAACCAATTTCTGCACAAAAACATTTTCCCCTCAAATTACCTTTTAAACTCCTTCCTCTCATTATGTTCAGTTTTGGTCAACATATTATGGAAAGGATGTCGTTAAGCTGTGCATATTCATGAAGATGTTACGGGGACTCGAGGGCCTGAGCTACGGGGAGAGGCTGGGCAGGCTAGGACTTGGAGCGCAGGAGGCTGAGAGGCGATCTTATGGAGGTGTATAAGATCATGAGGAGGATAGGGGGTTATATGAGAATGGGCCTCCACAACCCAAATCAGACAGTGCATCACAAATACCACTTACGGGTCTGTCCCACTTACTCGACTTTTTCGGTGACTGCCGGCACCCGTCATAGGTCGTTGCAGGTCGCCGAAAATTTTCAACATGTTGAAAATCCAGCAGTGACCAGAACAAGGTACGACTCTTTGGGTGACTACTCACGATCATACAGGCTTCACCACGCGACATGTCGCACGTATGGTCGTGAGTCGTCTCCTCAGTCGCCCAAAGAATCGTAGCTCCTTTCTGGTCGCCACTTAATTTTCAACATTTACTTCGTTGGTGACACTCACACTATCGTCGATCAGACTTTGCTGGCTTTACCTTGCACTAAACGTTATTCCCTTAATACGTATCTATACACTGTATATGGCTCGATTGTAATCGTGGCTGCCACTCTACTCAACAACGTACCTCGGTGACTGCCAATCACCCCCCCCCCCGGACACTCCTCCCACGGGAAAAACACTATGTCTGTATATATGCTAATGTAAATATTTATTCAAATCATATGCTATGTCGCTCTTCCAGGGAGATGCTAAATGCATTTCGTTGTCTCTGTACTGTACACTGACAATGACAATTAAAGTTGAATCTGAATCTGAATCTGAATCTGTATCGTCTTCCTGCTGAATGGACAGCACACAACAAAAGTTTTTCACTGTACCTCGGTACACGTGGCAATAAACTAAACTGAAACTATAACACAAATGTGTCCAATCCCTCCCCATTCCCTCCAAGCCATGTCTCGGGGAGTCGCGGGTGTGGCGGGAGTGTCTCGGGGAGTTACGTGGGTCCGATCCACCCGCCGAATAACCACGCCACCGACGACCGGAACGCATCCCGGGAGGCCCGACCTGCCCCACAGGCCTCCCAGGGGACTGCGGAGAAGCCAGGCAGTGAGGCCTGTCTGGGTTAAAGGAGCCTCAGTGGCAGCGTGAGCATCGACGTGGGCGGCGGTGGGGCCTCGCGATCGCCCCGCGGTTCAACGGTCGATGAGCGTGAGGGGAGGAGGGGAAGAAAATGGGGACCCGGAGTGGGGGATGGGAGGAACTCTGCCCAAGGGATAAGCCTGCATTTGTTTGTCCGTTCGTTCCAGTTAAGGTGCTGTGCACACGGCAGCCAGACACCAGTCGCTCGTCTTTTTCTTTTTTCCCCCTCACTTTTAATTGAATTTTAATTTTAAGTTTTTGTGTACCTTGTTGTGTGTTGTGACTGTCGGCAGACCAATTTCCCTCCGGGGTGAATAACGTTTTATCGTATAATATCGTATTGTATCACATCGTAAAACCATTGCAATGATGTACAAGTTTGTAGGTTAATTGGATTTTGTAAAAATTGTCCCTGATGTGTGTAGGTTAATGTACAGGGCGATCGCTTGTCAGTGTGGATTCTATAGACCGAGGGGGCTATATCCATGGTGTGTCTTTAAAGTAAAGATCCAGGGTCTAAAGGCAACGTCTCAGTGAATCTCCTCTGCACTCTCCCAGTGTAACCACACCCTCGATTGTAATAAAATAACGAGAAGATATCAGAAATGCTCGGCAGGTCAGACGGCTTGAGTCAAAGAGAAATTGAGATAACATTTCAGATCAAAGCTTCTGGAGGTTGTGGATGACATGAGGTCTCACCTTGACCATACTAAAGGACCTGTCCCACTTGGCAAATTTTTTTGGCAACTGTCAGCAGTAGCCGCTGGATTTTGAAATGTTCAAAATCCCTTAACAGGCCCTTAACAGATTAGCATACCAGGCTAGTCCCATTTGCCTACATTTGGCCCATAGCCCTCCAAACCCTTCCTATCCACTCTTTCTGGGAAAACACAACGAGTGGACGATTTTCCCATTCAACTTATGTGCATGGAAAAAATCCATGTTGCTTTCTGCAGCATTGTTTCCAGAAAACCCCCCAAAACTGCACATGCTGGAACTCTGCAATAAAATCAGAACATGCTGGATAGGTCCAACAAGTCAGGCAGCATCTGTGGAGAGAGAAAAATAGCTAACATTTCAGGTCAGAGACCATTTATAAGAACATTTTATAAGAACGGGGACTAGCCCAGTATGCTAAGCTGTCGGTATGAACAAGGTGGGCTGAATGGCCTGTTTCTAAGCAGTACAGCTTTTTGAATCTTGGATTCCATGACTTTGTTTGTTCAACGTGTCTCCACATTTTGCTCCGTCCACAACTTCCAGAAGCTTCGACCTGAAACGTTACCTCCGTTTCTCTTTGACACATGCCGTCTGACCGGCTGAGCATTTCAAATATCTTCAAACCAATACCTTCTATAAGCACTGAAGAAGTCTGGAGAAGGGTCTCGACCCAAAACGTCACCCACACCTTCTCTCCAGAGATGCTGCCTGACCCGCCCAGTTACTCCAGCATTTTGTGTCTATTTTCTATAAGGTTTCAATAACAGGCGATAGACCCAAAATGCTGGAGTAACACAGGCAGCATCTCTGGAGGGAAGGAATGGGTGACGTTTCTGGTCGAGACCCTTCCAACAGGTGGAACTCCAATGACCTTTCTTCTCTTTGGGTCAGAGTCTTAGTCACACAGCACGGAAACAGGCCTATCTCATGCCGACCAAGATGCCTAGTGCTAGTCCAACCTGTTCGGCCCATATCCCTCTAAACCTTTCCTATTTAGAGGATTAGAAGGATGAAGGGGCACCTCATTGAAAGGCCTGGATAGAGTGGATGTGGAGAGGACGTTTCCACTAGTGGGAGAGTCCAGGACCAGGGGGGCACAGCCTCAGAACAAAAGGCCGTACCTTTAGAAATGAGATAAGGAGGAATTTCTTTAGTCAGAAGGTGGTGAATCTGTGGAATTCATTGCCACAGACGGCTGTGGAGGCCAAGTCAATGGGCAATTCTAAGGCGGAGATTGACAGATTCTTGCTTAGTAATGCCCCTGTCCCACTTAGGACACCTGAACGGAAACCTCTGGAGACTTTGCGCCCCACCCAAGGTTTCCGTCGAGTTCCCGGAGGTTTTTGTCAGTCTCCCTACCCGCTTCCACTACCTGCAACCTCCGGCAACCACCTGCAACCTCCGGGAACCGCACGGAAACCTTGGGTGGGGCGCAAAATCTCCAGAGGTTTCCGTTTAGGTTTCCTAAGTGGGACAGGGGCATAAGGGTGTCAAGAATTATGGGGAGAGGAGAGGAGAATGGGGTTGAGAGGAAAGATAGATCAGCCATGATCGAATGGCGGAGTAGGGCCGAATGGCCTAACACGTATTTATCGGGGTGTAACCTTAACATGCGGCATTTATTACCACATTGCTGCTTGCGCAAGCTATCTCTGTGTTAATTGACTATAATTGCAGCACTCGAAATGCACTTTGATGGCTGTAGAGCACTTGGCATGTTTTGAAAGGCTACAGAAATGCAAGCCTCTCTCTGTGTCTGAAGAAGGGTCTCGACCCTCCAGAGATGCTGCCTGGCCCGCTGAGTTACACCAGCTTTTTGTGTTTATCTTTGGTTTAAACCAGCATCTGCAGTTCCTTCCTACACCTCTCTTTATCACTCTACAGTACAGAGTCCTCCCTAATTTTATCAATCTTTCCATATCTGAAGTACTTCCTGTCACCGTTCTGAGTCACATTCCTTCTGATCTAATCCCAAAAGCTCTGTTCTAAATTCCCCCAAATATGATTCCTTTTCTTCAAACAGAAATTGTTACTAACTGCAAATAATTCACCTCCGAACATGATGGGTGCAGTGCCTTGAGGTTTTCATGTGCAGCACAACAGTTCATAACCATTTCTGCGAGAGGCTTCCGCTGTATCTTGAGACTGACAGAAGAGATAAGCTTCTTACAAAATGCCAGCAGCCTACATAAAATGAATACTCTGACACACTGCCAGCATAATCAAGCAGGCTTATCTTGGACTAATATCTTTCATTTTGCCGCCTGAGGTTAAAGATTGCTTGGGGAAGCTCAGAAGAGCAGAACTTTCCCACGGCTAAGAAAAATAGACTCAGGCAAGGAACGCACCACATGAATAAGCAGTGAATTCCCCTTGCTTTCACCAAGTGAGTTGTGATCAGCGGTGCATAAGGGCTCTCTCCACTAGCGGTTATGTTACCCCAACCATCTCTGTACCTGAAGCAAGCACGGCAGACCGCAGTATTTTTACTGGATGGCACAACATTTGAACCCTCTTGATAATAGACCGCGATGCAGCGGATTTTGCTTGTAGCGGACCGAGGCTCCCGTTGTACCCTGCCTCCACTTCCGAACCTCTGCCGCCCCCTGACCTGTGAATTCCCGCTTGTTCAACCCATCACCCATCCCCCCCCCCCCCCACCACCTCAACGCTGTGTTTCTTCCCGGCCTTGGGTTGAACTGGATAGCACGCAACAAAAGCTTGAATGTGAATTAAGTCCCAAATTAAAAAAAAAGTAATCACCGCAATGGGCAAGTGGGCTCAGAGAGATTTAGGTTGACACTCCAGCACTATATTCTGGTAGGGCTGCACTGTCAGGTTAGACGTAGTTAATGAGTTCATAAGTGCTAGGAGAAATTCTAGCAGAATTAGGCCATTCGGCCCATCAAACATCATGGGTATCAATCATGGGTGATCTGTCTTTCCCCCTCAGCCCCATTCTCTTGCCTTCTCCCCATAACCCCTGACAATCTCCACCTTAAAGATATCCAATGACTTGTCCTCCACAGCCATCAGTGGCAATGAATTCCACAGATTCGCCACCCTAGACTCTACCTCCTTAGAGGCTTGAGGAGATTCAATATGTCGACGAATACTCCCTTGAGCACCTACAGGTGTATGGTGGACTGGTTCAGCAGTGAACTGGAGGAGATTGTAGAGAGTGGTAGTGTAGACACAGGTACTGACCTCCCCACCATCGAAGGGATCGAAGGATGGCACGGTGGTGTGGCGGGAGAGCCGCTGCCAACAGTGCCAGAGACCCGGGTTCGATCCAGACTACTAGTGCTTGTCTGTACGGAGTTTGCACGTTCTCCCCATTACCAGCGTGGGATCTTCGGTTTCCTCCCACACTCCAAATACGTACAGGTTTGTAGGTTAATTGGCTTGGTATAGATGTAAAAATTATCCCTAGTGTGTGTAAGATAGTGTTAATGTGCGGGGATTGCTGGTCGGCATGGACTCGGTGGGCCGAAGGGTCTGTTTTCACGCTGTACCTCTAAACTATAGGAGTCCCTGTCTTGAAATGGCAGGCAATATCATCACCCTGGTAACGCTCTCATTTCACTCCTACTGTCGAGAGGAAGGTACAGGAGCCTGAAAACCATGGCCACCAGTCTCAAGACCAGCTTCTTCCCAATACCATCAGGCTCTTGAACACAACACAACACAACACCAATCTCAACAACCATGAATTTCTATAGACTGCCTTTGGATGCACGAAGAACTCTTGTTTCCTTTTTTGTTTTTGCAGTAGTATTGTGATTCTTAATTGATTGAATTTTTGTTTACTCTGTGTTATCTGTGTGTATTGTGCCCGCTGGCCTGTTATGTTGCTGCAAGTACGCACTTCATTGTCCCATTGTGTACAGGTACATATAACAATTAAACGCGCTAGGCTCTTGACTCCACTATTTTATGGAGCTTGGGAATTCTTGCTGATGTCGAGATCAATGTTTGTTCCTTATCAACCTCACTAAAAGAGTAATTATCAGGCTGCCAATGTGTGAGTTTGCTGGGTGTATTCAATGCCATGATAAAATACTCCATACTGTATATGTGAAAGGTGCTGTAGAAACACACGTTGTTTTCTCCAATCTGACAGTGGTGCAACGCCAAGAGATTTTATTGAGAAACAAAAAATTGCAGCTGCTAATTTACAAAAAAAGCTATGGGTAGCACAGTGGTGCAGCACTAGACTTGTTACCTTACAGCGCTGGAGACCCGGGTTCGATCCTGACTACGGGTGCTGTCTGTACGGAGTTTGTACATTCTCACCGTGACCGCATCGGTTTCCTCCGAATGCTCCGGTTTCCTCCCTCATCACAAAGACGTGCAGGTTTGTAGGCTAATTGGCCTCTGTAAATTGTCCCTAGTGTGTACGATAGTAGAACTATTGTACAGGTGATCTTGTGAAAGTGAGTAGTGGAAGATGTCGGCAAAGACTGTTGTGACCTGTTGAATGTCGCACGATTCCAGAACCCTTCATCCGAGCTGTCCGCTTTCTGAGAGTTTCCCCTCAAGAAAGAAAGATATGAATACGCTGGGGAGGATGCTGAAGGGATTCACAAGGATGTTGCTGGGTTTGGAGGGCTTTAATCATAAGGATATATTGGATAGGCTGGGACTGTTTTCCCTGGAGCATTTGAGGCTGAGGAGTGACCTTATAGAGGTTTATAAAATCACGAGACTCATAGGCAAAGGTAGACAAAAATGCTGGAGAAACTCAGCGGAGGAGGCAGCATCTATGGAGCGAAGGGAATAGGCGACGTTTCAGGTCGGGACCCTTCTTCAGACTGATGTGGGGACTGATGAAGCTTCTTCCTGCACCTCCCCAACACCACATCAGTCTTAAGAAGGGTCTTGACCCGAAACGTCGCCTATTTCCTTCGCTATGCTGCCTCACCCGCTGAGTTTCTCCACATTTTTGTCTACCATCGATTTTCCAGCATCTGCAGTTCCTTCTTAAACAGACTTATAGGCAAGGTGTATTGGCCACAATAGACAATAGACAATAGACAATAGACAATAGGTGCAGAAGTAGGCTATTTAGCCCTTCGAGCCGGCACCACCATTCACTGTGATCATGGCTGATCATCCCCAAGCAGTACCCGTTCCTGCCTTCTCCCCATATCCCCTGACTCCGCTATCTTTAAGTGCCCTGTCTAGCTCTCTCTTGAAAGTATCTAGGGAACCTGCCTCCACTGCCCTCTGAGGCAGAGAATTCCATAGACTCACAACTCTCTGTGAGAAAAAGTGTGTCCTCGTCTTTTTCCAGTACTTTTCCCAGAGCAGGGGAGTCTAAAACTAGAGGGCACAGGTTTAAGGTGAGAGAGGAAAGAATTAAGGTTGGACATGAGGGCAGAGTTTTCACACGGAGGGTGTTGGGAGTGTAGAACGAGCTTCCAGTGGCTGAGGTGGACACAATTAAAGCATTCTAAAGACATTTGGACGGGTACATGGATAGGAATGTTGGTGGAGGACATGGGCCAAATGAAGGCAGATAGGTCTTGCTCAGGGAGGCGTCTTTGTCGACATGTCCGAGTTTAGCCAAGGGGCCTCTACCCATGCTGTGTGTTTCCATGATCTAGGGAGGACTGTACAGGTGCTGGTAGGAAGCTGTGGTGCAGCGGGATCTGGAGCTTTATTGCCGGAATGCTGCCCGGATTACAGGGCATTAACTATGGGGAGAGGTTGGAAAAACATGGATTGGTTTCTCTTGGACTTTGGAGGTTGAGGGGGGAGGCCACAAGAGTCAAGTCAAGAGAGTTTATTGTCATGTGCCCCAGATAGGACAATGAAATTCTTGCTTGCTGCAGCACAACAGAATATTGTAAGCATATTAGAACAGCGTGTCTATATAGCATTGACCATATATATATACATAAATAAACAGATAAAGTGCAATAGGCTGTTATAGTTCAGAGTTTGTTTGATGGTGAGTGTAATAGTCTGATGGCTGTGGGGAAGAAGCTGTTCCTGAACCTGGATGTAGCAGATTTCAGGCTCCTGTACCTTCTACCTGATGGTAGCGGAGAGATGAGTGTGTGGCCAGGATGGTGTGGGTCCTTGATGATGTTGGCAGCATTTTTGAGGCAGCGACTGCGATAGATCCCTTCGATGGTGGGGAGGTCAGAGCCGATGATGTACTGGGCAGTGATCATAATTCTCTGCATTCTTTTCCGCTCCTGGACCTGATAGAACTATATAAAATTAGGCATAGACAATAGGTGCAGGAGTAAGCCATTCGGCCCTTCGAGCCAGCACCGCCATTCAATGTGATCATGGCAGATCATCCACATTAGGATAAACAGTCAGAACCTTTTACCAAGCAAGAAAATGTCAGACAAGAAGGCATAGTTTTAAGGTGGAAAGGGGCAAAGTTTAGAAGAGAATCGCAGGATAGGTATTTTTACACAGAGCCTGGAATGCGCTTGATGGGGGAGGCAGATACCGATAGTGGCATTCAATAGGTACATGGATATACAATGAATATGGATCACCTGCAGGCAGAGATTGTTTAACTTGGCATCATGTTTGGCACAGACATTGTGGGGGCCACAAGGCCTGTTCCTGTGCTGTTCTGGCCTATGTTCTTAATACTGCTGCGGAAAATAAAGCAACCTGGCTCGTGAACGCTCTGCAAACACAGAGTTTCTTCGAATAGCCACTGCCAGTTATAATTCCTGACATCAATAATTTCCCTCTCCTTTGGGAGACAGTGGGAGAATTTTACATGTCTGAAATGAAAACCTTTTATTTGTTAATTTCATTCTTGGCAGGGACACGCCAGTCCTCTTGACCATCACGTTAACTGATATTTCGACTAATAAGTGTACAATGTTCAGAAGTTCATAAGTCACAGGAGCAGAATTAGGCCGTTCGGCCCATCAAGTCTATTCCACCATTCAATCATGGCTGATCTATCTTTCCCTCTCAACCCCATTCGCCTGTCTTCCCCCGTAACACTTGACACCTTTATTAATCAAGAACTTATCAGTCCACATTAAAAATACCCAATGACTTGGCTTCCACAGCTGTCTGGGGCAATGAATTCCACAGATTCACCGCCACCTGACTAAATTCCTCCTCATCTCCTTTCTAATGGTACGTCCTTTTAATCTTCTTGATTAGTACGGCTGTCAATGTTTTTGGGGAGAAGGCAGGAGAATGGGGTTGAGAGGGAAAGGCAGATCAGCCATGATCGAATGGCGGTAGACTTGATGGGCTGAATGGCTTAATTCTCTCCCTATAACTTATGTACATGAACTATTCTGAGGCTGCACCCTCTGGTTCTAGACTCTCCCACCAGTGGAAACATCTTCTCCACATCACTCTATCCAGGCCTTTCACTATTCGGTAAGTTTCAACGAAGGTCCCTCCTCACACTTCTAAACTCCAGCGAGTACTGTCCTAGAGCCAGCAAATGCTTTTCATACATTAACCCAATCATCCCCAGGATCATTCTTGTAAACCTCCTCTGGACCCATTTCAACAGCAGCACATCCTTCCTCAGACATGGGGGCAAAACAAAAGCTGCTCACAATATTTCAAATGGGGTCTGACCAGTGCCTTATAAAGCCCGAACATTATATCCCTGCTTTTATATTCTAGTCCTTTTGAGATGAATGCCAACATTGCATTTGCCTTCCTTGCTACCGATTCAACTTGTAAATTGATCTTTTGGGAATTCTACACCAGCACGACCGATTTCCGAATCCTGAATTTCTGGATGATATCTGTATTCTGCTTTATACAGAGAGAGCACAAAACCAGCCACGTCATTTTGATGTTCATGACATCTTATTATGTGCACATTGGATGTTTTGCATGACTATAACAGCACAGTGTACCATCTATATCTCTCGTTTCCCTCTCCCCTAACTCGCAGTCCGAAGAAGGGTCTCGGCCCGAAACATCGCCTATTCATTTTCTCCAGAGATGCTGCCTCTCCCGCTGGGTTTCTCCGGCCTTTTGTGTCCGAGCGCAGTGACATGTCGCTTTTGGAAACTTGTGAATGTGATCCACAAGTTTCTCTGGGGATTTTTTGTTTGGCAGCCCAAGGAATTCACACAAGGCTCACATTGTTGCGATCCATATATCCAACATACATAGTGGGCAAGGGAAATTGCAGAAATATTATTGCTTGTGTGTGTTGGGGAATCGACACATTTCGGTTTTGTTACAGCAGTACGCAGTCCTCTATCATCAGCGACAGATTATCGATCTCTAACGGCGGCACGACGGTGCAGCGGTAGAGTTGCTGCCTTACAGCGCCAGAGACCCGGGTTCAATCCTGGTTATGGGTGCTGTCTGTACGGAGTTTGTACATTCTCCCCGTGACTTGTGTGGGTTTTCTCCTGCTTCCTCCTGCACTCCAAAGGCGTACAGGTTTGTAGGTTGATTGGCTTGGTCAAATTGTAAATTGTCCCTCGTGTGTGTAGGATAGTGTAAGTGTGCGGGGATCGCTGGTCAGCACTGACTCGGTGGGCCAAACGGGCCTGTTTCAAGGCTTCAAGGCCAGTTTATTGTCACATGCACCAGTTAAGGTACAGTGGAACTTGAGTTAGCATACAGCCATAATTAATGAAAAGCAACAAGACACACAACCACATAAAAGTTACCGTAAACATCCACCACAGTGAGTTCCACACTCCTCACTGTGATGGAAGGCAATAAAGTTCAATCTTCTTCCTCTTGTTCTCCTCCCACTGTCGGGGAAGCCAAACCATCCGCAGTCGGGGCGATCAAAGCCCCCACATCTGACGATCAAAGCCCCCGTCGGGGTGATCGAAACTCCCACATCGGGGCGGTTGAAACTCTCTCCAGCTGTATCTCTAAAGCAAATTAAGCTCCCAGTGAATTAGTTCTGGTTTTGGTTAATACAAGATACAAGATACAAGATACATTTAATTGTCATTTGGACCCCTTGAGGTCCAAACGAAATGCCGTTTCTGCAGCCATACATTACAAACAAATAGACCCAAGACACAACATAATTTACATAAACATCCATCACATTGCTGTGATGGAAGGCCAAATAACCTTATCTCTCCACTGCACTCTCCCCCCTCCTGATGTCAGAGTCAAAGTCAAAGCCCCCGGCTGGCGATGGCGATTGTCCCGCGGCCATTAAAGCCACGCCGGGTGGTGCGAGGTCGCACACCGGGTCTTGGTGTTAGAGCCCCCGGCGTGCGCTCGCAGAGTCCCGCGGCCATTCCAAGCCCCGCGGGGCGGTGATCTCAGGCCCCGCTCCAGGAGCTCTTCGACCCCGCAACTCGGGCGGGAGAAGTCGCCGTTGCGAGAGCCCTGAAAAGCGGTCTCCCTCCAGGGACCCGCGGGCTCCCGGTGCCGCCGTCCGCAGACCCGCAGTAGCAGCCTCCGACTCTCCGGTCGGGCCGCAGCAGCAGCAGCAGCAGCGCTCCTCCACCGCTCCACCCGCTCCGGACTCGGCCAGCTCCGCGACGGTGACGGTGAGTCGTCGGCACCAGAGTCCCCGGTCTCTTCCTGTTGGAGGCCGCTCCTCATTGCAGCCCCAACGATAACGGAGACCCGACGAGAAAAGGTCGGGTCTCCCGTGCAGGGGAGAGATTTAAAAGTTTCCCCCTCCCTCTCACCCCATCCCCCACACCCCCCACACACACACCCCAACAAAAAATAACAAAAACTACATAAAAACATAGACAGAAAATAATAAAACGCGGACGAGAGAGAATACATTACTGTCCACCTATCAGCTTTTTGTTTGTCAAATCATTACCAACAATGTTGGGTTCCTTCGTTGAGGGATGATGTAGCAGTTTGAAGAAATCATTGACAAAAGCAGAAGATCGTCGATATTTACTACTAAAGACTCTTGCTATTGAGGGAGTGCAGCGTAGATTCACCAGGTCATTTCCCAGGATGGCATTTTCATTCATTCATTCATCATCATTGAAAACATTAGCGACGCAGTGGTGCTGGTTTCCAACGGGAACGGTGACGGACGCTCCACACATCTCTGTCCTCCAGTTCCTGTGGACTTCCGCCGCTGGAAGTATAGGATTTTGGTCGTTTCTTACAATGCTGTGTACGACAGTGATCGCAACTTCTACTGAAGTGTGGATGGCCGTTGGCTCGCTAGAAGCTCATCCGCCCTTTGACAGGTTTTGTTTTTGGTTCTGCTGGGGGTCCACAGCCCCCTCCTCACCTGGCAAACCAGATGGGGAACTGTACTGTACACTGTCCATTCTGTACTGTACACTGACAATGACAATTAAAGTTGAATCTGAATCTGAATCTGAATCTGGGGAGACGGTTTAGTCATCAACTATCCGACCATTGAGCAGATAGCACGGGATTACATGGCACCCGTGGCAGGGGGAACTCCCCCCGACCTGACTAGGATGGCAGGACTGACATATGATGAAAGAATGGATCGACTGGGCTTGCATTCACTGGAATTTAGAAGGACGAGAGGACACCTTATAGAAACATATACAATTCTTAAGGAATTGGACAGGTTAGATGCAGGAAAAATGATCCCAATGTTGGGGGAATCCAGAACCAGGGGTCACAGTTTAAGAATAAGGGGTAGGTCATTTAGGATGAGGAAAAGCTTTTTCACCCAGAAAGTTGTGAATCTCTGGAATTCTCTGCCACAGAAGGCAGTGGAGGCCAATTCACTGGACGTATTCAAGAGAGAGTTAGATATAGCTCTTAGGGCTAACGGAATGATGGGATTCGGTGAGAAAGCAGGAACAGGCCCTTCTTCAACTGGTTAGGGATAAGGGAATCGAGAGATATAGACGGTGATGTGGAGAGATAAAGAACAATGAATGAAAGATATGCAAAAAATGTAACGATGATAAGAAGCTATGACTTGGGTGGGGGAGGGATAGAGAGAGAGGGAATGCCGGGGCTACCTGAAGTGAGAGAAATCAATATTCATACCACTGGGCTGTAAGCTGCCCAAATGAAATATGAGATGCTGTTCCTCCAATTTGTGTTTAGACCTCACTCTGACAATGGAGGAGACTGAGGGCAGAAAGGTCTGTGTAAGAATGCGTTGTTGGCTACCAACTTTCCTCAGTTCAGAGGCTGTCAGGCATGGTAAATAGCCACCAACGTTAGCCAGTAACATCCACATTAATAATGTATAAACCAGCATTGAAAACAGATGATTGGGGGAATACGCTTTTCTGAGAAACAAATCTTTCAATTTTGTCAATATGTCATCCAACAAGTACAAATATTTTCCTCTGCAGTTTCTGCGGGAGGTTTTTCAGTCTGGATTTCACGGTGCTAATGACCACCTCGGAGTGCTGTGGTTACAAAGTTGTGCTTATCCGTGGAGCCATCAAAATATTGTTAGTGAGCAGCTTCTGACCATTACACTGCCTTCATTGCGGCTGGAACGCTGTTACCCCTTTCCAACCTTCACGAGTCAAGGGAGAGCCAAGAGTGTTTTATTGTCATATGTCCCAAATAGAACAATGAAATTCTTACTTGAAGCAGCACAACAGAATATGTAAACATAGTACCCTGTAAACAATATAATCAACGATACAAAAATGTCCACGCATACATACACACTCACAGAAATATATATGTGTGTTTACATATATATACACCCACATAAATACACACTATATAAATATATATAAATACACACACTATATAAATATATATAAATACACACACACACACACATATACACACACACACAGAAATATATATATACACACACACACATACATATACACACACACACACACATATACATGCACACACACACACACACACACACACATATACACACACACACACACATATTTATATATAATCACTGATATAAAATAGTATATAAAATTGTGTGTGGAGACTCAGAACCTTTTCTCCAGGGTCGAAATATCAAAGACGAGAGGGCATAGATTTAAAATGAGAGGGACAACGTTTATAATAAATAATATGTGTGTGTGTGTGTGTGTGTGTGTGTGTGTGTGTGTGTGTGTGTGTGTGTGTGTGTGTGTGTGTGTGTGTGTGTGTGTGTGTGTGTGTGTGTGTGTGTGTGTGTGTGTGTGTGTGTGTGTGTGTGTGTGTGTGTGTGTGTGTGTGTGTGTGTGGGGGGTACACTCACAATAAAGTCTCTTCAAGGTGCCACCATGTTCTCTTCACTAGCCTACTCATTCCACCAATTTGCTCACTCCCCCTTCTCCTCTGAAGGCACCACCTATCTCCATCCTTCTCCAGTTCTTCTCCGCAGTCCGATGTTTCACTCAAGAGGAGTGAGATATGTCCACAAGCATCAGCCGTGAGGATCAGCGAGATGGGCAACTTGGAGGGTGGAGACTCAGAACCTTTTTCCCAGGGTGGAAATATCAAAGACGATAGGGCATCGGTTTAAGGTGAGAGGGGCAAAATTTAAAGGAGACGTGCGGGGCAGGTTTTTTACACAGAGGGTGGTGGATCTACACAGGATCTGGCCCCTAAATCACCGGTGACGGAAGGCCCTTACATTGCATTCCTTCCTCCCCCACCGAGCCTTGGCGTTGGCTGCGCCGAGCTTCAGTGCGTCCCTCAGCACGTACTCCTGCAGTCTGGAGCGGGCCAGTCGGCAACATTCCCCGACGGACATCTCGCTCTGCTGGGAAGCCAGCAATTTTCGGGCAGACTAAAATATACGTCCTTCACTGAACTGATGATCTTCCAGCAGCTCTTGATCTTTGTCTCAATCTGCGTCCCTGGGAACGGCGTGTGGAACAGAGGGTGCTCTGTTCTGTTCCTGCTCAGGAAGAACGTCAGCAAGAATCCCTGCATCCTTTTCCAAACCCTCTGCAATCCAATGGATACAAGTCAGTGGTTCCAACGGAACCAGCAATTGCCATATAGCAAACACAATCCAGAGATTGTTAGCCATGATAAGCAGTTTAGTGATTCCCATGCACTGATGCAATTCAGCGGATTGCAACATACAGATATTTTTTTTAATTTAGTTTCCAAATGAAATCAGTGATTGCTATCTAAATGAATGCAAATAGTGATTACAATCCTCTGATTGCAATCAGTAATAAGATGTCTTTCCACCTCTCAAATGGGTTGGAATCATAGTGCCTTTTTTACTTTCTAGTTTTAGAGATACACAGCCGAAACAGGCCCTTCGGCCCACCGGGTCCACTCTGACCAGCGATCCCCGCACATTAACACTATCCTACACACACTAGGGACGTTTTTTTACATTTACCAAGTCAATGAACCGACGAACCTGTACGTCTTTGGATTGTGGGAGGAAACCGAAGATCCCGGAGAAAACCCACGCAGGTCACGGGGAGAACGTACGAACTCCGTGCAGACAGCACCCATAGTCGAGATCGAACCCGGGTCTTTGGCGCTGCAAACGCTGCAAGGCAGCGACTCTACCGCTGTGCCACCGTTCCGCCCACTAGTTGAATTTGTTGTAAGTTGTTAAGGTACTGGTATTGAAGGTGGACAAAAATGCTGGTGAAACTCAGCGGGCGCAGCAGCATCTATGGAGTGAAAGAAATAGGCAACGTTTGGTTTCGGCCCGAAACGTTGCCTATTTCCTTCGTTCCATAGATGCTGCTGCATCCGCCGAGTTTCTCCAGCATTTTTGTCTACCTTCAATTTTCCAGCATCTGCAGTTCCTTCTTAAACACAAGGCATTGGTATTGGTTTATTATTGTATCAAGATAGAGAGAAAATATTCTGTTTGCGTGCTATCCAGTCAAACGAAATCATACAATACGTGAGTACAATCAAGCCTTACTGGAAATACAAAGAGAAAAGGATCAGAGTGCAGAATATTGCAGCCTTGGAGAATTACAGATCCGGAAGAAAAGTCCAAGGTCTGCAATGAGGCAGGTTGGAAGATCGGGACTACACCCCGCTGTGGGAGGACCATTCAGTAAGTCTGAGAAGAGCGGGGATGAATTTGCCCTTGAATCAGGTTTTACATGCTTTCAAGCTTTTTATATCTTCTGCACAATTGGAGTGGGGAGAAGAGGGAGTGATTGGGGCGAAAAAGATCCTTAATGTCCAAGGATCGTAATGAGGTCGTTTTGAAGAACAGGACCACACCATTGCAATAATCTGTTCCTGAATCCAGTAATCCATGTTTGCAAGCTTTTGTACCTTCTGCGGAAAGGATGGGAAGAAGAGGGAATGAGCAGAGTGAAAAAGGCCCTTGACTATGTCGGCTGCTTTCCCGCTGCAGAGTGAAGTGTAGATGGAGTCAAGGTCGGGGAGAGACGGGTCTGTGCGATGGACTGGTCTACATTCACAACTCTCGTCAATTTCTTGAGGTCTCGGGCAGAGTTGTTCCCAAACCAAACAGCTGTCCAGTTGTGACACGAGCGAGGCTTGGGAGCACAGGTCTGAACACTGCCCAAAGATTAAAGATGACATGTATGAATTAATATGAATCGAAATGCCTTAGATTTGGAAATGTCTCAGTGATATTTCTGAAATGTTCATGGAAACTAAAGGGGCAAAACAAGCGACCAAGTTTAGTTTAGTTCAGCACTCAGCACTGGTGAGTAAGGCAAGGCAGCGCCTTTACCACCTCAGGCAATTGAGGAAATTCAGAGTGTCTCTGAGGATCCTACAGTGCTTCTACGAAGCGGCGGTGGAAAGCATCTTGTCCGGGAACATTACCATCTGGTTTGGGAATTGCTCTGCCAAGGACAAGAAGGCTCTGCAGAGAGTAGTGCGTTCGGCCGAACGCACTATGGGAACTTCACTCACCCCCCTGCAGGAACTATACAACAGGAGGTGCAACTCCAGAGCAAACAAAATCATGAGAGACCTCTTCCACCCCTGCAACGGACTGTTCCAGCCGCTATGGTCAGGCAAATGCCATGCAGTGAGAACGGAGAGGTTGAGAAGGAGTTTCTTCCCAGAGGCAATTCGGACTGTAAACGCCTATCTCACCAGGGACTAACTCTACAGAACGTTCTTCCTTCTATTATTTATTATGTAAAAGAATATGTGTGTTATGATTGTGTTTATAATTTGTTTGGTTGTTTTGTTGTTTGTCTTTTGCACAAAAGTCCGCGAGCATTGCCACTTTCATTTCACTGCACATCTCGTATGTGTATGTGACAAATAAACTTGACTTGACTTGACTTGACTTGACTTGAGATACAGCACAGAAACAGGTCCTTCGGCTCACTGGGTCCACGCCGACCAGCGATCCCCGCTTATTGCACCATCCTATACACACAAGGGACATTTTATAATTAAACCAAGCCAATTAGCCTGTACGTCTTTGAAGTGTGGGAGGAAACCGGAGCACCCGGAGAAAACCCACGCAGGTCACAGGGAGAACGTACAAACTCCGTGCAGACAAGCACCTGTGGTCAGGATCGAACCCGGGTGTCTGGCGCTGTAAGGCAGCAACTCTACCGCTGCGCCACCGTGCTGCCGGATAACAGAGAGGGTGGCTCTCAGGAATTTTAAATAGTGACGGGAACTACCGCTTTAAATTTTAAGTGGCAAGTCGGAGCTGTCTTCCGTGAAGCGTGCTACATGTTGCCCTGACGTGAGCCTTGTTCAAAGGCGGACAAAGGCATCTCTGTATGTTTTGTTCCCTTTTTGTTTTCACTGGGAAATCTGCCAGCACGGCTGAACTGCAGCTTCAGTTACAAAAAGACAGAGAGAAAGGACTCTAAGAAAACACATGAGCAACTTCTTCCCAACCTCAGACTGTTATTAGATTAATTATTGTACAAACATCTCCCCCACTTAATTCCATTTGCCCAACACTTCAATCTTCAAATTAGTTTGGCAATTTACAACATTCCTAATGGTTTACGTTCAATGGGTACGTTTTAAATCAGTGACATGATGTATGAGCTCTGGGAAAGGTCTGACATTGACTCTTAGAGTGCTGGTTAGTTTTCTTTTATTTGAATGCAGTTGCTATCGTTCTCCAACGCTGACTTTCTATCCGATGTAAACTTTGAGAAAAGCTGCTCACCTCCTGACTTGACACATTACGTCCTTACCGACTCAGCACTCAAATAATGACGTTTGCGGTCGGTTTTGGTTTCACCTATTCCTTTTCCTTTCCTCCAGTGATGCTGCCTGACCCGCTAAGCTACTCCAGTGATTTTTATATATCTCCGGTGTAAATCAGCATCGGAAGTTCCTCCCTACACATTCAAATAATGTCTCTGCCCTTCCTAGTTATGTCTCCTCCAGAACTTTTTACTGTCACCTTTTGATTTCACCTTGATCTATAGTTATCGTGCTATAACGCCTCTGATCTGATCACAGGGCACAGCACTCCCCACCAAAGATACTAGAGCAAGAGCCTTCTATGATCTTTGCTCCCCACCATTGAAAGCATCTACATGAGCCACTGCCTCAAGTCATGTCTCTGGCATCAAGATTCTAGCATCAAGATTCTCCACCATCCCTGGCCATGTCCTCTTCTCACTGCGACCGTCTGGCAGGAGGTTCAGAAGCCTGAAGTCCCACACCACCTGGTTCAGGAACTGCTACTTTCCTACAACTCAAGATAGACACAAAGTGCTGGAGTAACTCAGCGGGTCAGGCAGAATCTCTGGCGAAAAAAGGATGGGTGATGTTTCGGGTTGCGACCCTTCTTCAGACCTTGATTTGCGGGCCTTTGGTTATGGTGAGGGTTGGATAGGATGGGACTTTTTTCTATGGAACTCAAACAAATCTTGAAACAAAGTGCACACCTCTAAACTGACGGACAAATGAACGCCACAGCACGCTACTCTGCATTTGTTTGTTTTCTTTGCTAATGACGTTTTTGCCCTGATGCTTTGCTGTTTTTGGGGCAGCCTTCTTTCTTTTAGAATTTTACGTGTGATTCATGTGTGTTTCGTGTGTTTGTCTGAGTCTTTGTCCCCGCAAGCAGGATTTTACATTGCATCTGTGAATAAAATTACTTCCTCAGGCTGACAACATTGCAACCCGAACCATCGCCTATCCATGTTCTGCTGAGATGCTGCCTGACCCGCTGAGTTACTCTCACACTTTATGTCTTCATTTGTAAACCAGCATCTGCATTTCCTTGTTTCTACATTCCTCTAAGGGCCATATCGCCAGTGATAGATCTCTACAACGGGATCTGGGGGTCCTTGTACATCAGTCTATGAAAGTAAGCATGCAGGTACAGCAGGCAGTGAAGAAAGCGAATGGCATGTTGGCCTTTATAACAAGAGGAATCGAATATAGGAGCAAAGAGGTCCTTGTACAGTTGTACAGAGCCCTAGTGAGACCACACCTGGAGTATTGTGTACAGTTTTGGTCTCCTAATTTGAGGAAGGACATTCTTGCTATTGAGGGAGTGCAGCATAGGTTTACAAGGTTAATTCCCGGGATAGCGGGACTGTCATATGCTGAGAGAATGGAGCAGCTGGGCTTGTAAGCTCTGGAGTTTAGAAGGATGAGAGGATATTTCATTGAAACATATAAGATTGTCAATGGTTTGGACACAATAGAGGCAGGAAACATGTTCCCGATGTTGGGGGAGTCCAGAATTAGGGGCCACAGTTTAAGAATAAGGAGTAAGCCATTTAGAATGGAGACGAGAAAATACTTTTTCTCACGGAGAGTGGTGAGTCTGTGGAATTTTTTGCCTCGGAGGGCAGTGGAGGCGGGTTCTCTGTATGCTTTCAAGAGAGAGCTAGATAGGGCTCTTAAAAATAGTGGAGTCAGGGGATATGGGGAGAAGGCAGGAATGGGGTACTGATTGGGGATGATCAGCCATGATCACATTGAATGGGCCGAAGGGCCGAATGGCCTACTCCTGCACCTATTGTCTATTGTCTATTTATTGTTAATATTGTTGTTGTTAATATTAAGAATCACAATAATTTTTTTATTAATCTGAGCAATTATTTGTTATTTATTCAATCATTTGTCTGAAGAAAGGACCCGATCTGAAACATCACTATCCATTTTCTCCAGAGATGTTGCCTGACCCGCTGGGTTACTCCAGCATTTTGTGTCTATCATTGTTTATTATTAACAAAGTCTTTGTCCCATTGATTTAGTCAAATATCTATATATATATTATTAGACTAGTTGTAAATATGCTTTGGGCACCCTGAAAGGTTTGTAGATGGTTGATGTAGATGGTTCATGCATGCAACCAATCATATAGCTACCTCAGCACCACTAATCCCGCCTTAGGTATCATTTATAATAACACCCACTCCTCCCTGAATTTGCGCATCAGGACATTCGGGTCGTCAGCTGTTTCTACGGGGATCAGTACCTGATCGTCCTCACCCAGGACCGCTGGGGAGTCCCCGGAAAGTCCTTGCTCTTCTCATGGCATCGGGGCCGGCAAGGTTGAGTAGAAGAGAGGCCTTGACTTCATCTGGTTCGTTGCGATGCGCGATGTTCATGTAGTGGCGGTTGTCCAATTCGAAAGTAGCCCAGCGCTCAGCTCAGCGATATCCGAATCGAAGGTGAGCTGGGCAGGCTTTCGGCAAGAGGAAGCCATCGTCAAAATGAAAATGAAAACTTAATGAAAGAAAGAAAAACCGGTAAACAGGAGACGCGAGTAGTCTCTTTCTGACACCATGTAAATGAGACATTACACACTTGTGACTTTGAAATAGTCTTTAATACATACTCAGACTTAAACAACACACAAGTAGTGACTGACTCCGGTCTGCTACTGAACTGCGCAGAGGGAGAAGTGGGTGTTATTATAAATGATACCTTAGGCGGGATTAGTGGTGCTGAGGTAGCTATATGATTGGTTGCATGCATGAACCATCTACATCCTTGGCGCCAATGTTGATGTCAATGTGTAGGAAGGGACTGCAGATGCTGGTTTCAACCCAAGATAGACACGAAAAGCTGGAGTAATTCAGCGGGTCAGGCAGCATCTCTGGAGAGAAGGAATGGGTGACGTTTCGGGTCTGAAGAAGGGTTTCGACCGGAAACGTCACCCATTCCTTCTCTCTAGAGATGCTGCCTGTACCTCTGAGTCACTCCAGCTTTTTGTGTCTATCTCTAGTCGATATCAGTGCCCGTTTCTCTACTTACTTGAAACATTCTGGGAATCCTACTGAAGGAATACATTGGTCACGAAGAGGGACTACACCAACTCATGTTTTGATTGTGCTGCATTCTATAGCCACTTTATGGATGTCCTTGTGGTCAAAGTGGGACAGGCAATACTCCCTACAGTACATGGTTGAGTAAGATACATCCGTGATGACATCTTGATTACTAATTTGAATACTATTCAGCAGAAACACCACTGTTCACAGTGACTCAGCTTGCTATGTTAATATTCTTACTAGTCGTGGTGCATGTGATTTGTGGCAGGAGGTTTGGCTTAGTTTAGTTTAGAGATATAGAATGGAAACAGGCCCTTCGACCCGCCGAGTCCACGCCGACCATCGATCGATCACCCGTGTTATCCCACTTTCTCATCCACTCTCTACATATAAGGGGCAATCAACAGAGGGCCAATTAACCTGCAAACCTGCATGTGTTTGGAATGTAAACTGGAGCACCTGGAGAAAACCCACGCGGTCACAGAGAGAATGTGAACACTCCGTACAGACAGTTCATCAGGATCGAACCCGGGTCTCTGGCGCTATAAAGCAGCAGTTTGACCGCAGTGCCACTGTGCCTGCCAATCCTTGCACTATTCTACTTATATTCGCTTATACTTAAGTATAATAACATTTTACTGAATTGTATGCAAAAAAAAAGTTCACTGTATCTAGCTATGGGTGACAATGACGTCCACGGGTTCAGTGGTACTTTATTATCATATGTATGTAAGTACAGTGACATTATTTTCTTGCATACAGTTCAGTGACAATCCTATATATTGATGCAATCATACTATGAGTGTAAGAGACTGTACCACACTGATTCACTTCCCAAGAGTCGCCACATTTTAGGCTCCATCACACTAACTAACCCTTCCATTGACTCCATTTACACCTCAAGCTGCCTCTGCAAGACCGACAACATAATTAAGGAGGAATCGCACCCTGGCCACTCCATCTTCTCCCCTCTCCCATCGGGCAAAAAGTACAGAGGTGTGAAAATGCACACCTCCAGATTCAGGGACAGTTTCTCCCCAGCTGTTATCAGGAAACTGAATCATCCTACCACAACTAGAGAGCAGTCCTGAACTACTATGTACCTCATTGGAGACCCTCAGATTATCTTTGATTGGACTTTACTGGACTTTATCTTGCACTAAACGATATTCACGTTATTCCCTTTATCATGTATCTATATACATGAATGGTTCAATTACAATCATGTGTGATCTTTCCGCTGACTGGTTAGCACACAACAAAAGCTTTTTACTGTACCTCAGTACACGCGACAATAAACCAAACTCAACTCGACTCAACCATGCTGTGCCTTCAAGTCCGAATTAAAATAAAATAATGTCAGAGTCTTAACGTGGCCATAGAGGCCCATTGTCCTGGTGGTGCCAGTGGGTCGGACTGTCAGGGGCTGTCCTGGCCAGACCATGCGTCAATGTCCTCTGCCGCTGCTCCACTGCTCCGTGGCCTTGCAGGCCCCGATCATTCCCCACGCTAGGCCACTTGTAGTTGGGAGGAGAACATCTCCTCGGAGGCTATGGAGAGAAGGCAGGAGAATGGGGTTAGGAGGGAGAGATAGATCAGCCATGATTGAATGAACTGCAGATGCAGGTTTAAACCAAAGATAGACACAGAAAACTGGAGTGAGACGGCGGGACAGGCAGCATCGCTGGAGAGAAGGAATGAGTGACGTTTCGGGTCGAAACGCAAGAGTCTTGACCTGAAACGTCACCCATTCCTTCTCTCCAGAGAGGCCATCTGTCCTGCTGAGTTATTCCAGCTTTTTGTGTCTCGCCACGATTGAATGGCGGAGTAGACTTGATGGGCCGAATGGCCTAATTCTGCTCCTATCTCTTATGATGATATGCCATTTATTGTCACTATACATGTACAGTGAAACTGAAAGCTGCTCGTACTCAGTGCATACATACAATTTTACACAAAAAACAAGAAACAGAAAAACAAAACAGAAGGGAGATGGGGGGGGGGGGGAATAGGTGCACAAATTCTACGGCGCTACATACATATATACATATATACAGATGGAAGTCCGTGTTGGGCGGTGTAGTCAGTGCATGTGTGGATTTGAATTTATGGTAGATATAATTCTCGGGAAGCAGCTATTCCTGAGTCTGTTTGTCCTGGATTTGATGCACCTATAGCGCCTTCCAGAGGGCAGCAGGTCGAACAGTCCAAACGCAGGATGGGAGCTGTCTTTGGTGATCTTCTTTGCCCTGCTAAGGCAGCGGGAGGTGTAGATGTCCATCAGGGAGGGGAGAGGGCAACCAATGATCCTCTGCGCTGTCCTGGTTACCCTCTGAAGCCTCTCCCTGTCTGCCATGGTGCAGCTGCCATACCATGCTGTAATGCAGTATGTCAGCAGGCTCTCGATGGACGAGCGGTAGAAGGTCAGCAGCAGGTTAGAGTCCAGGTTGTGCTTCCTGAGGACCCTCAGGAAGTGCAGCCGCTGCTGAGCCTTCTTGATGACCGCCGTCGTGTTGTCCGTCCAGGAGATGTCAGCCGCGATATGGACGCCGAGAAACCGGAAGGTGTTGACCCTCTCCACACACTCGCCGTTAATGTGTAGGGGGACTAAGTCGGTGCTGTGCCTCCTGAAGTCGACAATGAGCTCTTTTGTTTTCCTGGTGTTCAGAGCCAGATTGTTTTCTGAGCACCAGGTTGTCAACTTCAGGACTTCCTCTCTGTAGGCTGCCTCGTCTCCCTTTGAAATAAGTCCGCCCACAGTAGTGTCGTCAGCAAATTTGACGATGCGGTTGTTGTTGTGGGCCGGACTACAGTCGTAGGTGTAGAGACAGTATAAGAGGGGGCTTAGCACACAGCCCTGTGGGGAACCGGTACTCAACCTGCGAGTGGAGGAGAGGTGGGGGCCAAGTCTCACAGTCTGGGGCCGGTTTGTGAGGAAATCCTTAATCCAGGCACATGTGACAGTGGGGAGGCCGAGAGTGACCAGTTTACCAATGAGGATGTCCGGGATGATTGTATTAAAGGCTGAACTAAAATCCACAAAGAGCATCCGGACGTAGCTCTGCCCCTGCTCCAGATGGCTCAGCACAGAGTGGAGAGCTACGGTGATGGCGTCTTCTGTGGATCTGTTTTGGCGATAAGCGAATTGGTGGGGGTCGAAGTCTGGTGGTAGATAGTCCTTGATGTGCTGGAGGACCAATCTCTCGAAGCACTTCGTGATTACCGGAGTGAGGGCAACAGGACGGTAGTCATTAAGGCTGGTGATGGGAGACTTCTTCGGCACAGGGACGATTGTGGCTGATTTTAGGCAGGACGGAATAACTGCCTGGGCCAGGGATCATATGATCTTATGATCTGTCTAGATAAGGAACTGGAACATTTTGCTCTAGTCATGCCTCACCGTTCCAGTGACCGAGGACAGTCCTGACGTCTGGTGCCGACTGAATTCGCCATCCCCCTGGGACCGCAAGGATCTCCTCCTTTCCCTCCAGCTGCTTCCCACATCCAAAAGATGCACGGGTTGGTAGCCGCTGCAAATTGTCCCTAGCGTGTAGTTGAGAGGGAGAATTGGAAGGAAGTTGACAGGAATGTGGGGAGAATTTAAAAAAATCAAACTCGTGATAAGTACATAGAATGTACATAACGGGTACGACGGACTCGTGGATGTCTTGTAGCGGCTCGTAACGCTAACGGCAGGTACTCGGGAAACGCGGAAACTCGTGACGTTTTTTCAACCGTGTGAACAATTTCCAAGAGTAAAAAAATACTCGCGATGAAGTACCACGAGTTTGATTCATTTTTTAACACGGGAGAGCTCTTCGGTGAACTCGCATCGTGGGACAGGGGCTTAAGTGGGTGTCCTGGTTGGTCAGTTCCCGTTCCTTGTGACTTCATGGGTGTGAGAGCACATCCTTCCTAACATGGGTGTGGGAGGGCATTCTGAGGTTTCTGAGCATTTTGTGTCTACCTTTGATTAAACCAGCATCTGCAGTTCTTTCTTACACCGGACCTTCGGGGTCCCTGGATGGAGTGGAGGTGGGGAGGAGGTATAGGTGATTCTGACTGTTCTCCCTCCATCTCTCTTCTCTACCTTCATTCCCAGTCTGAAGAAGGGACCTGACCCCAAACGTCACCTGTCCATTCCCTCCACGGATGCTACCTGGCCCGCGGAGTTCCACCAGAACTTAGTGTTTTAGTAAAGTCTATGGGAAACATCCACCCCACTAGAAACTGATAGATATATCTCCACTTTCACAATAAAACCTATTGTAAATGATAGAGAAATTAGAAGAAAGCTGCAGGATCATCAACTATTTTTGAAAAAAATAATGACAAGGACAGATGAGAAAGGTGTGGGGACAGATTAGTGGAGGCACGGTGGCGCAGCGGTAGAGTTGCTGCCTTACAGCGCCAGAGACCCGGGTTAGATCCTGACTACAGTTGCTGCCTGTACGGAGTTTGTACGTTCTCCCCGTGACCACGTGGGTTTTCTCCGGGAGCTTCGGTTTCCTCCCGCACTCCAAAGACGTGCAGGTTTGTAGGTTAATTGGCTTTGGTAAAACTGTAAGATTGTCCCTCGGGTGTGTGTAGGATAGTGGTCACTGCTGGTCAGCGCGGACACGATTGGCTGAGGTTTCCCCACTGTATCTCTAACCTGTATCTCTAAAACTAAAACTAAATCTAAAAACTCAAAGAAAGCCCGAATCACTGCTGAAAAATCCACAGCCAAGTTTGCAAATGCCTCAGTGAACCACATAAAAGATACTGTCAGCTCTGTTAGTGCGATGACCCATTAGAAATGCCCTTCATCAACTGAAGTGTGTTTTGTTCACAGGGTCCATTTGAAGCAGCTTACAAAGGGATTTCCTTCTCCCTCCCCACTACCCCTGCCCCCACCTCTCTTTTACCTCTGCGTGCAAGGAGAGCTTACAAAGAATAAGGTTTTGCAACATGTCACAGGGCTTTTAGAAGAGTGAAAGTAAACTGCACTGCTGGATTTGGATGGGATAATCCAATTATGCCAAACACATCAAGCACACCATCAATAGGGTATGGGCTGTGAATTGTGTGTGTGTGTGTGTGTGCGGGGAGGGGTGGTTGGGTGGAAGTGGGGGTGTGGAGGTGGGGCTGCAGGGGTCTGGTCACGGACGATGAAGCAACCTTTTACCATGGGCGCCAGGCGAACACATTACATAGGGCAACAAAGACCATTGTCGTGCTTAAGCCAGCGAACAGATGGCCAAAATAACAGCAAACCTTGAATGAGGGGAGAACGTAATTGATGAGAGCTTTGGTCAGGTACATGGGAACTAACACTTAATGAGATTAAGCAAAAAAACTCTGAGGAGATGGACTGGAAAATACTTTAACCCCAAACCCCTGAAGGTAAACGCCTTTGCACGTTAGTGATGGGAATATTGGGTCGAGGCAAAGTATTTAAAGGTTTGCATGGAAACACAGCACTCTCAATCCGTGAGCTAAATGCTACAGTTTAGTTTAGTTTTAGAGATACAGCACGAAGATAGGCCCTTCGGCCCATCGCATCTGCACCGACCAATGATCACCCCGTACACTAGCACCATCCTACTCACGAGGGACAATTTACATTAGTTCTACCCACACTAGGGACAATCTAGAGAGGCCAATTAACCTACAAACCTGTTCATCTTTGGAGTGTGGGAGGAAACTAGAGCACCCGAAGAAAAACCTACATGATCACAGACTCCACACAGACAGCGCCCTTTTTTTCTAAAACTAAACAATTATTGTAATCAATTATTTACAAGAATAATATTTACAGTGCAAAACAATACCGACCACCATAGCACAATGAAAAACAGATATTCTTAAATATCAATATACTGAAAATTAAAGAACTATATTACAATCCTTGTCAAGGATGCATTCCACCCCGCGCGGTGCCCAGCGGCCCCAGAAATCCCCCAGGGTGCACGTGGACAGCGTGTGGTTGCTCGCTAGTTCCACCCGGGCACGGACATAACCCCGGGAGAGGGGCAGGCAGCTAGACAACACCTGTAGGGTTAGGTTATACTGTTGAACGCAGAACAGTACCCAGGTTGCAAGATCAGCAGTTGGATATTGGAAAAGGCTTGAGAGGTAGTTAGTTAATGTCACGTGTACAAAGTTACCATGAAATGCCTGTTCTACATGCGATCCAGTCAAACCATACTGCACATGAGTACAATGCATTCTCTTGTGGAGCAGCATGCACAGAGTTGGTACATTCTGGCATGCAGCTTCCAAACCTCTGAAAGTCTGATCCTGGACCAAGGAGATTTGCAGTTTCTTGTATTCTCACTCTAAGGCCCGTTGCCCTGGCGACACTAGATGGACGATGTAGGGGTCGGCCTGGCCCAGCGCGAGACCGTCGGCCCCTTCCACCGGCTGTAGGGCTGCCAGTGGCCACCTCCACCAACACCACCGCCAGTGGCCACCTCCACCAACACCACCGCCAGTGGCCACCACAAACACACCGACCGTCGCCTGCAGGAGTGAAGTGATTTACCAATTGGAGTAATATGCTATATGATGTCTCAGTTTAAACTGAAAATTCTGTGTTTCTTCAACAATCTTTAGTTATTTTTTCACTCTCGGAATGTGTGTGCTTCTTCCATATTTCATTTTTAATTAATTGATTGAAAGATACCGCATGGAAACTGGCCCTTCGGCCCACCGAGTCCACGCCGACCATCCATCATACGTTCATAATCATATTTTATTAGCCAAGTATGTTTTGTAACATATGAGGAATTTGACTCGCCATACAGTCATACCAGTAGAAAGATTTTGAGATCTTCGGTTTCCTCCCACACTCCAAAGATGTAGGTTAATTGGCTTGGCATAATTGTAAAATGTAAAATTGTCCCCAGTGTGTGTAGGATAGTGTTAGTGTGTGGGGAACGTATGATGGATGGTCGGTGCGGACTCGGTGACGCTCTATCTATAAACTAAAAAAAAAACAATCTTGCAAACTCCACACAGACAGCACCTGAGATCAGGGTCGAAAAAATAGGTATAAGGTAGGGAAGTGCTAGATAGAAAGCGACTAGGCACTGGTAAATGTGGCTAGCTTGAGTGGAGCATGTTGGTTAGCATGGACCTGTGGGGCTTATACAAACTGGAATACTCTATGACCACTTTGTTTTTAGGGTGGTAATGAGGACCATTACCCAGTTTTACACTTCCATTACCTGTTCGTTTTCAGCATAAAGCCAAGAGGTCAATGTATTTCCAAAGGTTTTCCACGAGTACGATGAGATTATCACCTTGATCGTAATATTCCACTTGTAATCTTTGCAAAGCCCTTATTGGGCATTTCCAGCTCTTTTTGTGTAAATTCATTGGTTTGGCCTTCGATGTGGAATGTAATAGTTTAGGTTTAAATGTATTATTGTTATTGTATCTGCCTCAACATCTTCCTCTGGCAGCTCGTTCCATAGACCCACCACCCTCTGAGTGAAAAAGTTGTCCCTCAGATTTCAATAAAATCTTTCCCCTCTCATCTTAAAGCTATGCCCTCCAGTTCTTGATTCCTCTACCCTGGGAAAAAGACGGTGCAGTGACCCTATCTATTCCCCCCGTGGGTTTATATGCCTCATTAAGGTATATAGTCCAATGCTGGGAATAAATCTCTAGCCTAACTTTGAGTTATAGGGAAGCTTTCTTGCATTTCTGTACAGCATTGTTTCGGAGCAGGCACATTGTCATTATTACTCCCAATTTCCACTACGCTATTTGCAGTAGAAAACACTTCCATATGTTCTACACATGAATGGGAAATCTCACGCACCCAGTCACACTGCCCAAGGCTGCAAATGTACCAGCTTGAGTCTGAACAGGCATTTTGTCCTCTTGTCCGCCTGATGCCATTCCCAACTAAACTGAAAAGATTACACCACGACACACACGATCACAAGCACACACTAACACACATTGGCACACACACACACACACACAAAATCACAAGCACACACTAACACATACACAGACACAAACACACACTGACACACCCACAAACACATATGCATAAATCACACCAACATGCTTACACGCAGTCACGCATAAAAAACCAAAAACAAACACACACACACACAAACACACACACACACACAACACACACACACACACACACACACACACACACACACACACACACACACACACACACACACACAAACACACACTACACCACACACACACATACACACATACACACGCACACACATACACATACACACGCACACATACACACATACACACATACACACTATAGACTGGGACTTATGAAAGGGAAATAATGCTGGTCTTACCAACAATGCCAAGGTCATGAAAGATGAATAAGTTAAACAATATCCCAAAGGCCTTGTTCTTCTCCACTGACAGGCCTTGTTCTTCTCCACTGACATTCTTTCATCTGTCCCTCACCCAAAGCGCTCATTCCGTGCTGATCCCAGAATCTCTCTGGTTTCTCCACAGTGCCAGCACTCACTGAACTGGCCACGTCTACATTAACCAATGTCTCTGTGGTCATCCAAGTAGTTGTCCCCCAGAGAAGGACTCTTGCCTGACACTGATGGGCAGCACGGTGGCGCAGCGGTAGAGTTGCTGCCTTACAGTGCCTGAGACCTGGGTTCGATCAGTTTGTATGTTTTCCTTGTAACCGTGTGGGTTTTCTCTGGGTGCTCCGGTTTCCCTCCCACATCCCAAAGATGTGCAGGTTTGTAGGTTAATTGGCCTCTGTAAATTGTCCCCAGCGCCCAGGATAGAACTAATGTACAGTTTAGTTGTGGGACCTAACAGTCAGTTACAGATCTCTCTGCCTAGGCGTCCCCCTTAGAACGGTCCTGCCCAGAGCGAACCTTAATTTTGTTTAGGACAAAGACGCAGCATGGGATCATGTCCTTCGGCCCACCGAATCCATGCTAACCAGCACTATCCTACACTCTAAGGACAATTTACTTTTCTTTTAACTGAAGCCAAATTAACCTACAAACCTGCACGTCTTTGGAATGTGGGAGGAAACCGGAGCACCCGGAGAAAATCCACATAGTCACGGGAAGAAGAAACTCCGTTCGGAAAGCACCTGTAGTCAGGATCGAACCTGGGTCTCTGACACTGTAAGGCAGCGACTCTACTGCTGCACCACCGCGCCGGCCTCCACCACTTCCATAAAATGGCAAAAGGGGGAAATTATTCATCCAAACTGATAGCGTTTCACCCCTGGCTCTGCTTGACTTAAAATGCCACGGCAGCCACACTAGACTTTAGTCACGTTATAAATATATACAATACATGTACCATGCAAAAAACTCCCCACGCTTGCCAGTCATGTGACCCCCTGGGGTGATGTCCCTTCCCTTGTTTTGAGGGGCGTCTCCACCACACCCTGCTCCCCAATGTCCAGCAGCGGAGGGACCCTAGACTGTGGTCCTCCCCCACAGAGCCTTGGCGTTGGCTGCACCGAGCTTCAGTGCGTCCCTCAGCAGGTACTCCTGCAGTCTGGAGCGGGCCAGTCGGCAACATTCCCCGACATACATCCCGCTCTGCTGGGAGACCAACATGGCTGTTTCACCCAGGAACAGTGCCCCGGGGCATGGTGAGATATAAAACTAGGCTCGTCATAAATCCAGCAGGAATCCCCTTTGGAAGAGGGAATCTGAGTGCCTTCCACATCAACACGTCACCACATCAGGCAGTCGAATCTTGCACCAAGCCTTTGGGGAATCCTTTGCAGTCATAAAGGTTGAAAGGAAATTGATAATCAAATCATGGCTTCCACAGGCTTAACATTATGCGGTGATTTCCCCAGAGCTGTTGCCGGGTGGGATAATAATCAAACGGGACAACTTTTGTTCCACGAGATTCTCAACTCTTTTCATCTTAAACTAATTTCGTAGTTGTTGCTGTCACACTGGATGTAATTACGGGCAATGTGGACACACTGCGCGTAACGGGATTTTCACTAATGCAGATATAATTGACTTCATTTTCTGCTCTCCACACATGCATTACGAATAACGTGACCCTCTTATCCACAGACAAATTAATAAGACCCTTGCGGTCAAAGATCCTCTGAACTCCCCGGCTACCGAGAGTGGGGCTAAGGCAAAGGGAGAACCTGATTAATAGCCTTTTTCTCCTTGCATCCGGCTCCCAAAACTACACACACACATAGACACAGACACACACACACACACACACACAAACGAACACAGACTGTAACACAAAGAATTTGCAAGCAACAGCTGGCTGAGAGAGCAGCGCTGAAGAGTGGCTGCATACCTATTCCAGATGTTATATTAGTTTAGGAAGGAAGTGCAGATGCTGGCTTACATTGAAGATAGACACAAAATGTTGGAGTATCTCAGTGGGACAGGCAGCATCTCTGGAGAGAAGGGTTGGGTGATGTTTTGGGTCGAGACCCTTCTTCAGACCGCCCAGAAACGTCACCCATTCCTTCTCTCCAGAGATGCTGCCTGTCGCACTGAGTTACTCCAGCATTTTGTGTCATGTTAGTTTAGTTTAGAGAGGCAGTGGGGAAACATGCCCTTCAGCCCATCGAGTCCATGCCGACCAGCGATCACTACACACTAACGCTATCCTACACACACGAGGGCCAATTTACAATTTTACTGAAGCTAATTAAGCTAGGAACCTGTCTTTGGAGTGTGGGAGGAAACCGGAGCACCCAGAGAAAACCCACGTAGGTCATGGGGAGAATGTACAAACACCGTACAGACAGCACCCGTGGTCTGGATCGAACCTGGGTCCCTGGCGCTGTAAGGCAGCAACTCTACTGCGCCACTGTGCCACCCCTTTAAAGCCATATTAGCACATCAACGTGGATTGAAAGCAAGAGGAGGCCATTTGGCCCACTTTACGCCTACTGAGTCATTCAAAAATGAATCACGGCTGACCTGACCACCCACAATGACGTTTTACCTCCATCCAACTACCTTTAGTTTAGGTTAGTTTAGTTGGTTTAATTTATCGTTACGTGTACCGAGGAACAGTGAAATGCTTTTTGCGTTGCCTGCTATCCAGTCAGTGGTGAAAGTAGACATGATTACACTGAAGCTGTCCGCAGGGTACAGATGCAGGGTACAGAAAGGGAGATTCAGAAGCGCACAGTTAGAGACTTTAACATTATTAGCACATGGATATGCAGGGAATAGAGGGATTTGAATCACCCGCGGAAAGAAAAAAATGGGTTGAACTTGGCATCATATTCAGCACGGACATTTTAGGAAAAGTCACCGTTCCGGTGCTATACTGTTATATGTTCTATGTATCCTTATACATTACCAATTCTACATGTCTATTAACCATAATGACCATATCCAATTCCACCAGCATCTGTGGCCATTCACTGCAGACATCAACCATTCTCTGTATAAAATATTCCCGGTAAAACTCTTTCCTCTCACCGTAAACCGTCTTGAGTTGAGTTGAGTTGAGTTTGGTTTATCGACAAGTGTACCGAGCTACAGTGAAAAGCTCAGAGTCATTTGCTTTTGATAATCCTGCCACAGGGAAAATATTTTAAACCTCTTCTAATTTTATTGCCACCATCAGACCCCCCCTCAAGATGCCTTCAGTCCAGGGAAGACAAGCTCAGCCTGTCCAGTAACTCATGTCCTCCAATCCAGGCAAGATTCCTGTGATCCCCTTCTGCACTTTTCCCAATGGATCGAATCCATCCAAGAGTGCAACTTTCCCAATCAGATCCCATATTGTGGATCTAGGATTTATGGATGCAGAGAAGAATAAGGCAACGCTTTATGTTTTAATGAGTCATGTTTTGTCTAATGCTTTGGTACTTAGGAAGGCAAGAATTGTGCCGAAGATAGACACAAAATGCTGGAGTAATGCCCCTGTCCCACTTAGGAAACCTGAACGGAAACCTCTGGAGACTTTGTGCCCCACCCAAAGTTTCCGTACGGTTCCCGGAGGTTGCAGGTGGTTGCTGGAGGTTGCAGGTAGTGGAAGCGGGTAGGGAGATTGACAAAAACCTCCGGGAACCGCACGGAAACCTTGGGTGGGGCGCAAAGTCTCCAGAGGTTTCCGTTCACGTTTCCTATGGGACAGGGGCAATACTCAGCTGGACAGGCAACATTTCTGGATAGAAAGAATGGGTGATATTTCGGGTCGAGACCCTTCTTCAGACTAATGGGTCCCATTTACGCGATTTTTTCGGCGACTTGCCGGCACCCGTCATAGTCACAGCAGTTTGCCGAAAATCTTCAACATGTTGAAAATCCAGCGGCGACCAGAAAAAGGTACGACCCTTTTGGCGACCACTCACGACCATACAGGCGTCACCCCGCGACATGTCGCCCATATGGTCGCGAGTGGTCGCCCAAAGAGTCGTACCTTTTTCTGCTCGCTGCTGGATTTTCATCACGTTGAAAATTTTCGGCAACCTGCTTGCGACTATGACGGGTGCAGAAAAAATTGCGTAAGTGGGAATTAAAAGCCCTTAAAAGTCAGGGGAGAGGGAGATACACTGACGAGAAAGGGAAAGGTGTCAAAACGAGACTTCAAAAGGGAAGTTCAAGGAGAATGTAGATCATTGTTAGCTCAGAGAAGGTGACAGCAAAGCAAACAGAGATAAAATGTAATCAGGCAGACAGTCAGATTGGTCGGACAACTGGGAAGGGAGAGGGAAAGCAAGAGTTACTTGCAGTTGGAGAAGTCAATATTCACAACCTTTGGGGTGTAAGCTGCCCAAGCGAAATATGAGGTGCTGTTCCTCCAATTTGCGCTTGGCCTCAAATGGTGAATTGTGCTGGTCTATCATAGAATTGGAGATAGACACAAAGTGCTGGCCTCAGCAGGTCAGGCAGTATCTCGGGAGAAAAAAGGATGGATGATATTTTGGGTTGGGACCCATCTTCAGACCCAAAATGTCACCCATCCTTTTCCTCCAGAGATGCTGCCTGGCTGTTGACCCGCTGAGTTACCCCGTCCAGCACTTTGTGTCTATCTTTGGTATAAACCGGCATCTGTGGCTCTTTGTTTCTATCATAGAATCGGACTGACCTCTCAAGTCAAGTTGAGTTTACTATCATGTGCACAGGAATAGCGAGGTGCAGGTGGGCTGACAATCTTGCTTGTAACAGCATCACAAGCATGTAGACAAGGACAAACACACAAAACAAATTTACACACTTGACATTCTTGAAAGAAAGTGTGCAGATATTTGTGTACGGCGTGGATGAGAAAGTGGAATAACGTAATTAGAAAAGACAAGTCCAACAGCTGGATTTACTTTTTTAACCATATAACCATATAACCATATAACAATTACAGCACGGAAACAGGCCATCTCGGCCCTACAAGTCCGTGCCGAACAACTTTTTTTCCCTTAGTCCCACCTGCCTGCACTCATACCATAACCCTCCATTCCCTTCTCATCCATATGCCTATCCAATTTATTTTTAAATGATACCAATGAACCTGCCTCCACCACTTCCACTGGAAGCTCATTCCACACCGCTACCACTCTCTGAGTAAAGAAGTTCCCCCTCATATTACCTCTAAACTTCTGTCCCTTAATTCTGAAGTCATGTCCTCTTGTTTGAACATATCTTTCATTTGTTGTTCTTTATCTCTCCACATCACTGTCTATATCTCTTGTTTCCCTTATCCCTGACCAGTCTGAAGAAGGGTCTCGACCCCAAACGTCACCCATTCCTTCGCTGCAGAGATGCTGCCTGTCCCGCATTGCTATCTGGATACATCGTAACATGGTTTGGCAACAGCTCTGTCCAAGACCACAAGACAATGCAGAGAGTTGTGCGAAAGTAGCCAGTCCATCGCACAAACCAGCTTCCCCACCACCGACTCCATTTACATCTCACACTGCCTCGGGAAAGCAGCCCTTCTTCGAGCTTTCTCTCCGTCCCGTCGTACAATCAGTCTGCATAAGGGCCCTGTCCTGAAGCATCATCTATCCATCTGCCTGGCCCGCTGAGTTACTCCAGCACTTTGTGTCTTCCCAACTTAATCAAGAACCTTTTTCACCCAGATAAATTTCTCTTCTCCCCTCTCCTGTAGCGCAGCAGATACAACAGCTCGAGAGCACGTCACACCAGATTCAGAAATAGCTTCATCCCTGCGATTACCAGTCTACTGAACTGCCAAACTTCCTTTGTCTGCTGAGGAAGTAGAAGCATTAATGTGCTTTAATGGTTATTGCTTCAATACAGTTGGTCCAAAACAAATTGTAGGGACATGAAGCTCTCAACCATCTTCACTTTGGCAGCATTGATATGGATTGGGGTGTATACTTCACCCCACTTCCTGAAGGTGGTTGTCCTGACACCATGTTGCTCAGCTCTGTCTCCTACCTGAACCCCTTCTCATCAGTGTCCAAGATCTGGCCCGCTGCAATGGTGTCATCCGCCAACTTGTAAATGGAGTTAGAGCAGGCTTTGGCTGCACAGTCGTGAGTGTACAGCGAGTGAAGTAAGGGGTCGTGAACGTGTCCTTATTGGGCACTATTGCTGAGACTGGTACAGGAGTCACCTCGAAGGTGAGGGGGAGAAACCTGAATCGGAGCCTGAGGGTCAACTTTATCATGCAAAGGGTGGTGGATATGTGGGTTGAGGAAATGTTGGAGCATGTACAATTACCACATTTAAATAGAAATTTGGGCAGGTAGACATTGGGAAAGTAGCCAGTTCAGAGGGATATGTCAAACGTAGGGAAATGGACTGAGCTTAGATGGGGAATCTTGATCACCATGGAGATGCAGAAGGGCCAGTTTCAATGCTGTATGACTATGACTCTACCACAGTCTATTCTCTGTATTATCTCAGGGAACCATTGTTTTGTTGGAATGCCAGGGAATCACTACAATTGCAGTCAATAATTAAAACAAATTAAAGTGCTTTTAATCTCGCTGGAGACATGGTCAGGAATAAATGAACCGGTCTTTAGGAGACTTCAATGCCTTATCTGTGTAATCCTGAGGAGATTTGCAGTGTCTTGGGTCGCTTGCTTCAGTTGAGGTTGTTTTTTAATTTTCTCTCTCCTCGGGCCTTCTTCATGATGTGTTGTCCCGGGCCGCTTGTAGTCTGCGGCACGGGGAAGAGATAAGCCCGAGAGAAAAGCCGGGATAGATTTCCCCGAGTACCTGGGCAAACAAGTGGACAATACAAAGGGCCACAGCTGGTCCGGTGAAGTGTGCTCTGCAAACATCAGTTCAACTCAGCGGCCAGCACCAAATGAAGAACAAACATCGGAGGACAATAGACTGCAGGCGGATGCCCCGATCTCGGGATTAAGGCCATACTCATGCTATCTTTTTCTGGTTATCCGAGGATTTTGGACTCAAATGCGATTTGAAATGCAAGCCTCTGATCCGATGGGAATGTGGGGGGCGGGGGTATTGGTACTGTGATGTGTGGCAGTGAATTACAACAGCCCAACTACTCCGGGTCAAAGACCCAGCAAATCCATACTCCAAATTGGTTTACAGTTTGCAGCCCGCAAATATCTAGAAGAAGAAAGTCATTTCTGGTTGAACCGGTCCACTTTAAAATTGAATTAGGTCGCTGGAAGTGAGATTTCTTATCGTTTCCTGCATTTAAATCTGGGTCAAGACCCATCATGAGTGGTAGTGGCCACAATTACCAGCAGAGCACCGTGTGGGAGGATGTGGGGTTGAACTGACTCCAGAGGTGTGTGTTCAAAGTTCAACATTTTACTCCAAGAAACACCTTCTAGATCGAGTGGAGAGAAAAGGTTCCAAGGTGCTGATGTGAAGATACTCTCTCCTGTGTCCTCGTTCGTATTATCTCTCAATCAGCACAACTAAACCAGAGTCCGTTCATCCTCCTCCCTGGCCCAGCTTGACTCTGTGTACAGTGGTTGTCACGTTTCCAAAAGAGACTGCACTTCAGAGTAGGAACTGCTAAACACAAATTGGAGGAACAGCTTCTCATATTTCGCTTGGGCAGCTTACACCCCAGTGGTGCGATTATTGATTTCTCTCACTTCAGGCGGCCCCCGGCATTCCCTCTCTCTCTATCCCTCCCCACCCAAGTCGCACTAGCTTCTTGTTTTAGCCCACAAACACCTAATACAGGCCTGTTTCCTTTACCATCATTACTTTTTTCTTCTGTTCATTGTTCTTTATCTCTCTACATCATTGTCGATATCTATCGTTTCCCTTATCCCTAACCATTCCGAAGAGGGGTCTCGACCTGAAATGTCACCCATTCTTTCCATCCATAGATGCTGCCTGTCCCGCTGAGTTACTCCAGCTTTTTGTGTCTGTCATGAGTTATGAAGTTCTTTGGGACGTCCATGGGTACTGATGGCACAAACAAATTCTTTGCTTCTTGTTCTGCAGAAGGACATCTAGTTTAACAGTCTGAAGAAGTGTTCTGACCCAAAAACATCACCCGTCCTTTTTCTCCAGAGGTGCTGCCTGGCCTAACGAGTTACACCAGCACGTTGTGTCTATCTTCAGTAAAAAGCAGCATCTGTAGTTCCTTCCCACATCGAGTTTTGTTGAGTTTAGTTTATTGTCACGTGTACCGAGGTACAGTGAGAAGCATTTGTTGCGTGCTAACCATTCGATGGAAAGACAATGCATGATTACAATCAAGCCATCACAGTGTACAGTCACATGATATAAAGGGAATAACGTTTAATGCAAGATAAATCTACATGCAAATGAGAATGTACCTTCAATTTGTGACCCCCACCACTATTCAATATCACCCTAGTAAATTGAGCAAAAGGGAATTATATATTTGATCGACAGAGCTAACATATTTGATTCAGTATGTTGAAGAATACATTCTCTCTCAATTTTGCTATTGAGGGAGTGCATAGCAGCTTACGTGAGTGAGATGGGAAAGCAGACTAACGAGGTAACACTGAAATAAAATGCCTCGTAACCATTGTTCGAGTGTTCAACTCTTCCGACACCAAGCCCGAACCTTAGCTGAACTGAGGGCAAAATGTGAAAGCCATTGAACAAATATAGTTTACAGATAAGGGGCGGCACAGTTGAAAAATCCACAGCTTCATAACAGCAGAGGCAATAGACAATAGGTGCAGGAGTAGGCCATTCGGCCCTTCGAGCCAGCACCGCCATTTAATGTGATCATGGCTGATCATCCCCAATCAGCACCCCTTTCCTGTCTTCTCCCCATATCCCCGACTCCGCTATCTTTAAGAGCCCTATCGAGCTCTCTCTTGAAAGCATCCAGAGAAACTGCCTCCACCGCCCTCTGTGGCAGCGAATTCCACAGACTCACAACTCTCTGTGAGAAAAAGTGTTTCCTCGTCTCCGTTCTAAATGGCTTACCCATTATTCTTAAACTGTGGTCCCTGGTTCTGGACTCCCCCCACATCGGGAACATGTTTCCTGCCTCTAGCGTGTCTAAACCCTTAACAATCTTATATGTTTCAATAAGGTGACCTCTCATCCTTCTAAACTCCAGTGTGTACAAGCCCAGCCGCTCCATTCTCTCAGCATATGACAGTCCCGCCATCCCGGGAATTAACCTCGTAAACCTACGCTGCACTCCCTCAATAGCAAGAATGTCCTGACCTCAGGCGCTGTCTGTGTGGAGTTTGCACGTTCTCCATGAGGCCACATCCCAAAGACCAGCGGGTTGATAGGTTAATTGGCCTCTGTAAACTGCATTGCATACCCCTCTGCCCCACCCTCTCTCCCATTCTCCTCGGGTGTAATGAGTGGTGGAATTTTATTTTTTCAGTTTTAGTTTTAGAGATACAGCGCCAAGTATCACCAAGTCCGCACCGACCAGCGATCACCGCACATTAACACTACCCAACACACGCACGCACCAGGGACGATTTTTGTTTACATTAATATCAAGCCAATTAACCTACAAACCTGTACAGCTTTGGAGTGTGGGAGGAAACTCAAAATCTCAGAGAAAACCCACGTAGGCCACGGGGAGAACGTACAAAGTCCCTACAGACAAGCACTCGTAGTCAGGATCAAACCCGGGTCTCCGGCGCTGTAAGGCAGCAACTCTACTGCTGCACCACTGATTGTGGCATGTTAAATCAGATAGTGGGGAGAATGAAACAGGATTTGTATAGAATGGCTGTAAATGGGTGACCACACTGGCACTCCTTAGTATGTACTCAATGGGCCGAAGGGCCTGTTTCTATGCTGTATATCTCAAAAGGCATTTAAGGGTGCCACAGTGGCTCAGCAGTAGAGCTGTTGCCTTACAGCACCACAGACCCTGGTTCGATCCTGACCACGTGTGCTGTTTGTATGGAATGAGTGCGTTCTCTTGTGATCGCACGGGTTCTTCCAGCTGCTCCGGTTTTCGTCCCACATTCCAAAGACAAAATCTTGAGAGGACTAGATCAGGTAGATGCACAGAGTCTCTTGGCCAGAGTAGGGGAATCGAGGACCAGGGGACATAGGTTCAGGGTGAAGTGGAAAAAAATTAATAGGAATCCAAATGGTGGTGGGTGTATGGAACATGTTGCCAGGGGAGGTAGTTGAGGTTGGGACTATCGCATCGTTTAAGAAACAGATAGACATGGATAGGACAGGTTTGGAGGGATATGGACCAAGCGCAGGCAAGCTGGGACATTGTTGGCCGATGTGGGCAAGTTGGGCCGAAGGGCCTGTTTCCACACTGTATCATTCTATGAATCTATGACATGCAGGTTTGTAGGTTAATTGGCTTCTGTAAATTGCCCCTAGAGCATGCAAAAGTGGAATCAGAGTGAACAAGTTATCGATGATCAGTGTGATCCCAGTGTGCCAAAGGCCTGTTTCAACAATGTATCTCTAAGCATTTGGACAGATATGTGGAACGGATGGGTTCAGAGGGATATGGGCCAAATGAAGGCAAATGGGACTTGCCCAGAATGCCAGCTTGGTTGGCATGAACTAGGTGGGCCAAAGGGCCTGTTCCCATTCTCTACAGATCTATGACTCTATAGACAGACATAAAACGCTGGTGTAATTCAACGAGACAGGCAGCATGTCTGGAGAGAAGAAATGGGTGATGTTTCGGGTCAAGACCCTTCTTCAGACTCCAGTGTCTTCAGACTCCAGTGTCTGAAGAAGGGTCTCGACCCGAAACGTCACCCATTCCTCTCCTGAGCTGCTGCCTGTCCTGCTGAGTTACTCCAGTATTCTGCGTCTATCTTTGGTACAAACCATCATTTGCAGTTCCTTCCTAGACAGCTCCGCTCTAAGATCTACGACACGACTGGAGGGAGACTGACTGGCCCCCGTCAAACCGTACCTTGCAAACACTGAGTGGGATTCAGTGCAGTGAGGAGTGGATTCAAAGGATTACAGCAAGCTGTTTCAAATGCATTTGCTTCAGAGCTGTACACTAACTAAAAGCAGCAGCGCTGAGTTTTGCTGCACATTCAAAGATCAGAGCAAGTACATTCTCACCAATTACTTGGAAGATTTTGATTTTAAACAGCTGTGCAATTGAGTATAAACATAAGGTCTATATATTTGTCAATACCATGGTGGACCTGGGGTTAAAGAAATCTACTTTTATTAATAAAGCTCACCGACGCTCCACTGGGCAAAAAATAACCCCAGATTCCATCCGCACTCAACACTAAACTTGGAGAAGCATTGGAGTCTGTGACGACCATCACTGCTGTGTTTTAGGAACGTGAGCCAATTGAGGATACAGGGCCATTTAATCTGATCTTGACCTGCTGATCGCTGGGGCTGGGGCTGGGTGTATGGACCGAGCTGCTGGAGGAGGTAGTTGAGGCATCATGATGTTTAAGAAAGTACTGGTTTAGAGCGATATGGGCCAAACGCAGGCAGGTGGTACTAGTGTAGATGGGACATGTTGGTTGGTGTGGGCAAGTTGGGCCAAAGAGCCTGATTTCCACATTGTATCACTCTATTTCAGGGGTGGGAACCTTTTCATATTGGAATGCCGCATTGTTAGCTGTAATCTAATAAGGCCGCATCCAAGAAACTTCAATTAGATATACTTCAAAATGTACGTTATTTTGTTAAAATAGCCCTCATGACTTACTAATGTTTTAATTGTGGCCCTCAGTCGGGGAGGGTTATTTCATTGGATCTTCTTTTTGGTATTTTAAATACGTTCATTTTAAGATTAAAATAAAAGTAATAAAAGACGAACAAAATCATGTTAATAAAAATAAAAGGTAGACAAAAGTGATGGAAAAACTCAGCGAGAGAGGCAGCATCTATGGAGCGAAAGAAATAGGCAACGTTTCGGGTCGAGACCCTTCTTCTGGTCAGAAGAACGGCCGAGACCCGAAACGTCGAGACCCTTTAGGCGACCCTTTTTCGCCCTATTTCCTTCGCTCCATAGATGCTCCCTCACCCGCTGAGTTTCTCCAACATTTTTGTCTATCTTTGATTTTCCAGCATCTGCAGTTCCTTCTTAAATAAAAATAAAAGGATTTGTTCTACAACATTTTGATTCATTCAAAAAGCCGCACTTAATGGCCTAGAAGGCTGCATGCGGCCTTAAGGCTGCAGGTTCCCCACCATTGCTCTATGAAATTGGCTCTGCTTTCCCTTGACTGCCCCAGAGTCCAAATGCCTGTTGATCTCGCCTTTGAGTACATTCGGTAGTTTGGTTTAGTTTAGTTTAGACATACGGCGCAGAAACAGGCCCTTCGGCCCACCGAGTCCGTTATCACCAGCGATCCCCGCACACTAACACTACCCTACACACACTTGGCTTTTACATTTCTATTAAGCCAATTAACCTCCAAACCTGTACATCTTTGGAATGTGGGAGGAAACCAAAGATCTTGGAGAAAACCCACACAGGGGAGAACGTAGAACACTGCGTACAGCCAAGCACCTGTAGTCGGATCAAACCTGTAATGCAGTAGCTCTACCACTGCACCACCGTGCCGCTGTGTATAACATAACTCCACCTGCACAACTCCTTGGGGTAGAGTTCCAAAGAGGCACAAGTCCGGAGGAGAAGATATTTCTCGACATCACCATCTAAAATCAACGCTTCCCTAAGATTTACGAGAATGTTGCCAGGATTCGAGGTTGGGTGGGTTGGGACTTTAGTCCTTGCAATGTGGAGATTCAGTTGAGATCTTATCGAGGTGTATAAAGTTTAGAGGGGAATAGATAGTGTGAAAGCACAGAGTTTATTTTTCCCCAGTGATTGGGAGTAGAAGACATAGATCCTCGGGAGCTAGAGGACATTGGTTTAAGGTGAGAGGACAACAATTGAAAAGGAACTTGAGGGGCAACTTTTTCACACATGGGGGTGGTGAATGTATGAAAGGAGCTGCCAGAGAAGGTAGTTGAGGCAGGTACAATAACAATTGTTAGCGGCACGGTGGTGCAGAAGTAGAGTTGCTGCCTTACAGCGCTGGAGACCCGGGATCGATCCCGACTACGGGTGCTGACTATACGGAGTTTGTATGTTCTCTCCATGACCTGCATGAGTTTTCTCCGAGATCTTTGGTTTCCTCCCACACTCCAAAGACGTACAGGTTTGTTGGTAAATTGGCTTGGTATAAATGCAAAAACTGCCCCTAGTGCGTGTAGAATAGTGGTAATGTGCTGGTCGGCGCGGACCCGGTGGGCTGAAGGGCCTGTTTCCGCACTGTATCGCTAAACTAAACTAAACTAAACGGCATTTAAAAGACATTTGGACAGATCCATGGATAGGAAAGATTTAGAGGGATATGGGACAAATGTATTAAAATGGGACTCGTATAGATGGGCATGTTGGTCAGCATGGATGTTGCGCTGAAGGGCCTGTTTCCATGCTATAAGACTCTATAGGGACCTGTATTCAAAGACTATGATCCAGGTTCCATCACCAGAGGATATATTGCCCCACATGCATCTCAATGTAACCAATTTATTTATTTATTTATTTATCAGATTAAAAAAAATAAATTTTTGTAACATTTGTTGTACCACTTCGTTTTTCGAGCTTTAAAAAAGATAGAAATAAAAGAAGTAAGGAAAGTGAGCAAGAATCGTGAAGGTAACCAATTTAGATTCATTGTAATACACTTCAGAAACAGGCCCTTCAGCCCAACTCATCTGTGCTGTTCTCTCTGAGCTAATCCCGTCTGCGTGTGTTTGGCCAATATCCATCCAAGCCTTTCCAATCCATGAACCTGTACAAATGCCTTTTAAGTGGTCCCTGACTATGAGTGTTGTTTGTACAGAGTTTGTACGTTCTTCCCGTGACCGCGTGGGTTTTCCGGTTTCCTCCCACACTCCTAAGACGTAGGGGTTGGTAATTTAATTGGCTTTGATAAAAATAGTACATTGGCCCTGGGGTGTAGGGCAGTTAGTATATGGGGTGATCGCTGGGCAGCATGGACTAGGAGGGCTGAAGGGCCCATCTTCACGCCGTATCTCCACAGGCTAAAGTCTATCCTGGGCAGAGCAGTTGCCAAACCAAGCTGTGACGCATAAGATAGGTTTAAGGGTTGTGACTCTATCCATGTTCTCCAGGGATGTGGCCTGACCCGCTGAGTTAGTCCAGTATTTTGTGTCTTTTTATACAGTCTGTCTTCATCTGTTAGGATGTAAGTGAAGTCACCACCGCCCTTGTCCAGTATTTGACTGCTACTGCTCGGGTTGAGGGGGACTGTCAGGTCGGGGCACCGCGTCCGGTCCCGCCTCACCCGTCCCGACGTAGTGCAGCCCCTGGAGTGCAGCAGTAGGGCCTCGCCCTTGGCCCCGTCGGTCGGCAGCCCTGGCCAGCTGTCCGACCTTCGGACCTTCGCTTGCCGCCGATACCACCACCACCCCTCCTTCTCATGGCCTATTATCGGTTCATGAGTTGGATGGGGTGCCGGACTTTGCGCGCAACATCGCCCATGGCCAAGACTTCTCAGCTGGCACGCCGGCTGGGCTTTGTGTGCAGTCCAGCACTGGGGCCAACTCATCATTCGCCCAGCCACTGCCGAGTTGGTCAACGAATTGCCGTCAGGAATTTGTCCTGTCTTTTGACCTTTTGTCCCTTATTTGGGAGTGAGAAAGTTGGCAACACAAACTGGAAATGTCCCCATGGATACACCCTCCCCCCCGTCTCCCTCCGTCCTTCCCACTCGCTTTACAATCGCTTCCAGCAACACCGTGCGTTTGCTGTCACCGACGTTTCCTTCAGAGGGAGACGGAACATCAGCGATGGCACCGGCCCAGAGATCGAGCAGTTTCTCTGCTCGCCGAGCAGGAAACATAAATCTGGCCACAGGCAGCTGTTAATGAATAGAATGCACCTCCAGTGAGTCCTGGCACCAACAGCACCACATCTGTTTGGCAGATGTCCAGGCGTGGCGCACTGGAAATGTGAGCTGCAGAGGCAACAGCCCACTCCTACCTCACCGGGCTGCTCTCCACCCCAGCCCCTTCCCCAAGGAGCTTAATCCATGTGTTACTCTTAGTTGAAGATACACGCAGAAAAACTGGAGCAACTCAGCGGGTCCGGCAGCATCTCTGGAGAAAACAGGATGGGTGAAAGATACAGGCTCTTCGGCCCACCGAATCCACTCTGACCATCAATCACCTGTCCACACTCTGAAGTCAGACTGCTCAGTCTCAGTCTGAAGCAGGGTTCCCACCCGAAACGCCACCCATCCTTTTTCTCCAGAGATGCTGCCTGACCACCTGAGTTGCTCCAGCACTTTGCGTCTACCTTTGGTATAAGCCAGCATCTGCAATTCCTCTTTCCTACCTTTTAGTTTCAGTTTTTAGTTTTTTAGAGATACAGCATTGAAACAGGCCCTTCGGCCCAACGAGTCAGTGCCCACCAATGATCGCCCCCTACACTGGTTCTATCCTAAAGGGCACAAGGGGCAATTTGTAGAAGCAAATCAACCTACAGACCTGCGCGTATGTGCAGCGTCAGGATTAAACCTGGGTCTCTGGCGCTGTGAGGCAGCAACTCTACCACTGTGCCAACACTGTATCGGAACACATCTTGAGCACCTGAGGGACCTCTCTCCCAAATTCTTCACAGTTGATGCACAAGATAGATTTTATTTCACATGCACTATTTCATATTTTAATGGCTAGTAGAAGGCTACACTCTCACCTTTGGTATTAGTATTGGTTTATGATTGTCACATGCACCGAGGTACAGTGAACAACTTTGTGTCCGTGCGGTCCAGGCAAATCATACCATACATGTTTACCATCAGGCCACACACAAGTGCAACAAGCAACGGAAAGAGAAGAATAACCATAGGGCAGAATGTGGTGTTACAGAGTTAGTAGCAGAGAAAAAGTCCAAGGTTCGCAGTGAGGTAGGTTGGAAGATGGAGACTACACCCTGGTTCATGTGATGACCGTCCATTAGTGAGAGAACAAGCTGTTCCTGAATCTGGTAGTATGTGACTTTCCTGGCTTTACCTTGCACTAAACGTTATACCCTTATCATGTATCTATACACTGTAAATGGATCGATTGCAATCATGTGTTGTCTTTCCGCTGACTGGATAGCACGCAACAATAGCTTTTCACTGTACCTCGGTACACGTGACAATAAACTAAGCCGAAAGTCAAGCTTTTGAACCTTTGCCTGATGGGAGAGGAGAGAAGAGCGAATGACTTGGCTGTAAATGGTCATCGGTTTTGTTGGCTGCTTTTGTCCCGTTGTGAAGTGTACAAGGAGTCCACGGTGGGGAGGCTGGTCTGTGTGATAGTCTGTGGAGGCCAAGTCAATGGATACTTTTAAGGCAGAGATGGATAGATTCTTGATTAGTACGGATGTCAGGGGTTATGGGGAGAAGGCAGGGGAATGGGGTTAGGAGGGAGTGATACATCAGCCATGATTGAATGGAGGAGTAGACTTGATCGACCGAATGGCCAAATTGTGCTCCTATCACTTGTGAACTCATGAACACCAAACTAAACTAAAATTGATGGCTAGCAGGAGGAGGGTGGGCCAAAGGGCCTGCTCCTGCGCTGTATGGCTCCGTGACTGTGCCGAGGCAGCATATCTATCATTCTATAGCTGTTTGTGAGGTCTCTGACATTCAACAGCTGCATGATGCCCCCCCCCCCCCCCCCCCTCAAAAGAAGCAGTCAAACTCGAATCCCGGTGCGACAACTACTTCAAAAGTGCTCGGGTGGAGCGGTGATGCAGGCCTTTCCTGAGCTGTTAACAGGAGCCGCCCGTCGGAAGTGCCGGGGATTTTAGCGTGAGCAGGAAGGGCCTCGCTCGGTCCAACCTTCCCTCCCTCAGCCTCAGCCGCACCTGCAACCAATTTACTAAACTGCACGGAGACCTCCAAACAACGTCCGTACTTCGAGCTGCCAAGATCCTGTTGAAGTAATTTCAGCACACACTCCAGTCTGGATAAAATTGGTGGCATAATCTGTTCCATTCCACCGATGGACCTCTGCGAAAATTCACCCCTCTCGTGGTGCTGTGTTTGATCTCTGGATGTGTTGACGTTATAATTAAAGTCGTTACGTTGATAAGAACCTTCCCTGCCTTTATAATTTATAATTACCTCACGAACATTTAAAGAACAATGCGTGTGTAGGAAGGAACTGCAGATGTTGGTTTAAACCGAAGATAGACGCAAAATGCTGGTTTAACTCGGCGGGACAGGCAGCATCTATGGAGGGAAGGAATGGATAACGTTTCGGGTCTGAAGAAAGATCGGGTCTCGACCTGAAACTTCACCCATTCCTTCTCTCCAGAGATGCTGCCTGTCCCGCGGAATTACTCCAGCATTTTAATTCTATCCAAAGAACACTGCATTTTACTTTTCGAAATTGTGTGAGTATTGCTTTTAAAGCACATTAAGCTGCTGCTGGTAAGAATTTCATTGTTCTGTTGTAGGTACATATGACTGACACAAAATGCTGGAGTAACCCAGCAGGTCAGGCAGCATCTCTCGAGAACATGGATAGGTGGCGTTTCGGGTCGGGACCCCTCTTTAGACTGATTAGAGGAGGGGGGAGAAAGCTGGAAGAGAGGTGGGGGCAGGACAAAACCTGGAAGAAGGGTCCCGACCCAAAACGTCACCTATCCATGTTTTCCAAAGAAGCTGCCTGACCCACTGAGTTCCTCCAGCACTTTGTGGCTTTTTTGAAAACCACCATCCACAGTTCTTTGTGTCTCAGGAATATAGTTGTGGGGAGAATGAGAAATAGGTGAGCATCCAGGAGAAAGGGGGAGGGGGGTGAGGGGGAGGAGGAGAGAAAAATAGACCCTCGTCATGGATTTTATCTTTACTCCACCCATGTGCCAATCACTGCCCACTGCCCTCACTTGTATCCACCTATCGCTTGCCAAGCATTGTTCCGCCCCCAATTCTCTTTCCCAGCTACCCCCCCCCCAAAGATGCCGCATGAAATACTGGCCATATTAGTGATTCCCACAACAATAGACAAGGTGTTTACTGCGTGAGAGGGTATTTGACTTTCGACTTTAGCGATACAGCGCGGAAACAGGCCCCTTGGCCTACCGAGTCCGCGCCGACCAGCCATCACCCTGTACACTAGCGCTATCCTACACGCACTAGGGATAATTTACAATTTTACCAAAGCCAATTAACCTACAAACCTGTACGTCTTTGGAGTGTGGGAGGAAACAGGAGTACCCGGAAAAAACCCATGTGGTCAAAGGGAGAACGTGCAAACTCCGCACAGAGAGTCTCCGTAGTCAGGATCGAACCCGGGTATCTGGCGCGGTAAAGCAGCGACTTTACCGCTGCCCCACCGTGCCGCCCCTGAGGTTGAGGTAAGTTCTGCTCGTGATTTCTGGATAACGGGATGATCACCTGGAACATACATCCAGTCATTTCAGTCCAAAACAGGGTCTCATAAGCTGGTATCTTGTAGGGGAACATGGGAATGGGAGTTGAAATGGTTGGCAACCGGGAGATCCTGGAGGCCTACCATGTACAGAACCATGACCATGGCGTGATGACAGCCGATCATCACTCCGAACAGATAAAGCAGCATGTTTCCGTCTTCCCAAGATCTTTCCGAAGATATTTCCAGGTCCCTGCACAATGATGCAATTATAAAGAAAGCACATTAGCGCCTCTACTTCCCGAGAAGATTACGGAGAGTCGGTTTGTCAAAGAGGACTCTCTCGAACTTCTACAGGTACACAGTAGAGAGCATGCTGACCAGTTGCATCGTGGCTTGGTTCGGCAACTTGAGCGTCCGGGAGCGGAAAAGAATGTAGAAAGTTGTGACCACTGCCCAGTCCATCATTGGCTCTGACCTCTCCACCATCAAAGGGATCTATCGCAGTCGCTGCCTCAAAAAGGCTGCCAGCATCATCAAGGACCCACACCATCCTGGCCACACACTCATCTCTCCTCTACCATTAGATTTATTTATGTGTATATATATGATCTATGTTGTATAGACACACTGAACTGTTCTGTATTTATGCTTACAATATTCTGTTGTGCTGCAGCAAGCAAGAATTTCATTGTCCTATCTGGGACACATGACAATAAACTCTCTTGACTTGACTTGTGACTGTGACCGCGTGCTTCCCCCCATAACCCAAAGACATGCGGGTTGATTGTTTGGCCTCCATAAAATGCCTCTGGGGAAGGTTAATGGCAACAAGGGTGGCACGGTGGCGCAGCAGTAGAATTGCTGCCTTGCAGTGCCAGAGACCCGGGCTCGATCCCGACTACGGGTGCTGTCTGCACGGATTTTGTACTTTCTCCCCGTGACCTGCGTAGCTTTTCTCCAAGGTCTTCGGTTTCCTCCCACACTCCAAAGATGTATAGGTATGTAGGTTAATTAGCTTGGTGTATGTGTAAATTGTCCCTTGTGTGCATAGGATAGTGTTAGTGTGCGGGGATCGCTGGTCCGCGCGGACTCGGTGAGCTGAAGGGCCTGTTGCCGCGCTGGATCTCTAAAATAAACTAAACAGGTTTGTTGGTTAATTAGATTCTGTAAATTGCCCCTGATGTGTAGGAAGTGGATGAGAAAGTGGGATAACATAGAACAATGAAGGTAGGCAAAGGTGCTGGAGAAACTCAGAGGGTGCAGCAGCATCGATGGAGCGAAGGAAATAGACAACGTTTCGGGCCGAAACCCTTCTTCAGACTGGGGTTCGGCCCGAAACGTTGCCTTTTTCCTTCGCTCCATAGATGCTGCTGCACCCGCTGAGTTTCTCCAGTACTTTTGTCTACCTTCGATTTTCCAGCATCTGCAGTTCCATCTTAAACTCTTAATAACATAGAACAATGGTCGGCGTGGCCTCGGCGGGCTGAAGGTCCCGTTTCCATGCTGTATCTTTAAATTATACTCAAGTAGATTTGATTAAAAACAGTGTTCGGTTTACATATGATTCAAATAAAGTATTAAAATAGCAGAAATATATATTAGACTGGATTTCTTTGGATATCATCAAGTGTTTGGTACAAATGTTAAAGAAACTGTTTGTCCATTTTTGGGAACATTTAATATCAATGGAATGGGGCCATAATTTTCAATTATAATTGCTGCTCAATGCTGCCACCTCTCGGAAGACCTATGATATGATCTTTTAGTCTGCTGATGCTGGAATCCTGAGCGAAAAACACAAAGTGCTGGAGTAACTCTGCAGGTCAGGCAGCACCTGTGGAGGGAATGGATAGGTGATGTTTTGGACTCCTGACCTGAAAGCCCATTCCTTCCGCAGATGCTGCTTGACCTGCTGAGTGACTGCAGCACATTTGTGACTCTTTTCTCCACAATTATTTAAACTCTGCAGTAAATGGCTTCAATGGGTCACTAGTTTTATGTCAGTATTTAAAGATGGCTCTCATTTAAGTAATATCTTGTGTTAAAAAGTTGCATATTCAATTTTTCTTCCTTCTTCCACTTTGCAGATTGTTCTCTCAGCATTTCCAGTTGAATCCGCTCAAAACCCCCCCCCCCCCCCCCCCCGTCTTTCTGCAGAACTCCCCCACAAGTACCCATTCCGCTAGCTAGCTTTGAAAGTATCTCTAGATGCAAGATGTAGGAGCAGGATTAGTCCTTTGGCCCCTTGGGCTTACAACACCATTCAAATGGATCCTGATGGATTCTGTGCCTCAGGTCTTTCCTGATCCCCATATCTCTGAACACTTTAGTGCGCAAACGTTCTGTCATTTTCAATAACAATGCTCATAGACTCAGCAGAGGCAACCCACTGGGGAAAGTCCAGAGAGATTCATGACTCTCTGAGCAACAGAATATTTGCTGTGAGCTTGAACCCTTGGTCCAAGAACACGTCAACTGGTTCCGGCCTCTCCAGGCTGAGGTAACAGTACCTGCCACTCTATCCGTATTGTGAAGTCTAATATTTTCCACCTCTTGTAGAAACAAAGAAATGCAGAGACAAAATGTGCAGGAAGGAATTGCAGGTGCTGGTTTAAACCAAAGATCGACACAAAATGCTGGAGTAACTCAGCGTGACAGGCAGCATCTCTGGAGAGAAGCAATGGGTGATACGAGATGTCACCCATTCCTTCTCTCCAGAGATGCTGCCTGTCCCGCTGAGGTACTCCAGCATTTTGTGTCTATCTTCAAAGGAATGCAGATGCTGGTTTATACCAAAGGTTCGCCTAGACCCATGGTATCTCCCGGTTGCCAACCATTCTAATTATATATATATATATATATATACATACACACTGGACTTTCTTTTTTGTTTATTATATTGTTTACAGAGCACTTGTAGGGTCTCGAGTTATATTTCAGTTCAGTTCAGTTTAACCTCTCAGTGGTACCGTGAGTTCCCGATGTTGGGCGAGTCCAGAACCAGGGGTCACAGTCTTAGAATAAAGGGGAGGCTATTTAAGACTGAGGTGAGAAAAAACTTTTTCACTCAGAGAGTTGTGAATTTGTGGAATTCCCTGCCACAGAGGGCAGTGGAGGTCAAAACACTGGATGGATTTAATAGAGAGTTAGATAGAGCTCTAGGGGCTAGTGGAATCAAGGGATATGGGGAGAAGGCAGGCAGGGGTTATTGATTGGGGACAATCGGCCATGATCGCAATGAATGGCGGTGCTGGCTCGAAGGGCCGAATGGCCTCCTCCTGCACCTATTTTCTATGTTTCTATAGAGTGAAAAGCTTTTGGCTGTGTGTTATCCCGTCAGCAGAGAGACTATACATGATTACAATCGAGCTGAAGATAAACACAAAATTCTGGAGTAATTCAATGGGCAGGCAGCATCTCTGGAGAGAAGGGAGGGGTGATGTTTCTTCTGCTAATTTGCTGAATGGCTCTTACAATCGAGCAGACCGCAGTGTACAGATACAGGATAAAGGGAATAACATTTTGTGCGAGATACGGTCCAGTAAAAGTCCGAACCTCTCGGCTACGAGTGAATGCATGATTGCAATGAAACAAGGGGTTTGGTTCAATTGTTGTCCATGAAACACTCCCGAGTCCTTTCAGGGATCAATGACTCAGAGCCGTTGATAAAATGCGGCACACCGCTCATTTATGCAAGACAGTGCCACTCCTACAAGAAATTCTCTTTCACAAATATCTTCTTGCTTTTATTAACATCTGATGTTGCATATTCCCACCTTTGCACCCTCTGAACACAAGCGAACGCAAGGCTCTGACTTAATCAATGCATTTGCTGTACACCTAGTCATCTAAATTGCATTGTTGTACAAAAGGCCCAGCTGATTTAAATTTACTTTAGGGATAACAGAGATCTGTGCGGAAACAGAACCTTCTGCCCACTGACTCCATGCCGACAACAATCACCCGTACACTAGCGCTATCGACATACACCAGGGACAATTTATCTGAAGCCAATTAACTTACAAACCTGTGTAAGAAGGAACTTCAGATGCTGGTTTAAACCGAAGATGGACACAAAAAGCTGGAGTAACTCAGCGGGACAGGCAGCATCTCTGGAGAAAAGGAATGGGTGACGTTTCCAACTCTATGTCATTTTAAGTAACTAACCCACAACAGCCCTCTACTCCCCGCCACTTTCTCCACCAAGAACCCCCCCCCCCTTTCTCTCCTGCCCCTTCCCACTCCCACTCCCTTCCCCTCCCCCCTCTCCCCGTCCTGAAACCTGGCTGATCTCACACCATTTCCTCACCCCCCACTCCCCGTGCTCATACCATTTATGATGGAGACACAATTCACAACTTTTCCATCCCGGAGCTTAACAATTCACAACTCCTTACCCTCTCGGGCACACACCTGCCTTCTCATCTCTGGCCTTTGTCCATCAATCTGGCTCTCAAATAACCTCCTCACCTGTGTTCATATTATCCCTTGTGTGTAGGATAGACTAGTGTACGGGTGATCGCTGGTCGGTGCCGACTCAGTGGGTGGGCCGATGGGCCTGTTTCCACGCTGTATCTCGAAACTAAACTAAATTCTTATTTGCTGCAGCTTTACATGCCTGTTAACTCAATGGCATGCTGATAAATATATAATAATCAATAAAATAATAAGTTAATAACTTCTTCTCCTTTCGTGTCCATCTTCCATGTTACAAATGTTGACATCGCTGTCATCGTCCGTCCTGCAAGCTTCCGGCGACAATCAGTGGGAGCCATCACTTGTTGCAATAGATGATGATGGTAGCAGAATTAGCTCAGGATACAGTACCTCCAGTTTCCAGCCCCGTGATGTGGACGCTTCTACTATGGGGCCAAACAGATATAACTGTAAATCAAGGTAACCTAAATAGTGCAAAACCAACCCATAGTGTATCCAATGGCACAGTCATAGAAGATCATAGTTGCTGCCATTAGTGTGGGGCAGTGTTAATAGTGCAAAAATATTAAAGCAGTTTAACATCAGAAGCTCTTTATTTTATTAAATGAGATTCAGAAAAAAGACCTCTTACAATTCTTGGTGAAATTTGCATGCAAACAAATTATGTCTGAAGAAGGGTTTCGACCCGAAACATCACCCATTCCTTCTCTCCATAGATGTTTCCTGGCCCGCTGAGTTACTCCAGCTTTTTGTGTCTATGTTCTCTTATGAACTCTGGCACACAGCTAACAATCGCAGGTCGGACGTGGTGAATCATAAGGTTGTTATCTCATCAAACCTCCGGCTTGGTTTCGGTACACTGGATGCAAAACAGCGCAACAACAAACATAAATGCAGTCCTTGGACTACTGACACCATGCTACTATAAATTAAATATAAATGAATAAAAAGTGTTGTCCAGTGAAGAGCAATTAATAAATATAGTGCTTTACCTTTTTGCAAATGGTTAAAAATAAATAGAAAATAGAAACACACAAATGTGAGGCACAGGAATAGGCCCTGCTGTCCACAATGCTTGTACCGAACATAATACCAAGATAAACTAACCTCAGGTAAACAAAAATGCTGGAGTAACTCAGCGGGCGAGGCAGCATCTATAGAGCAAAAGAAATAGGCAATGTTTTTGGGCCGAACCCCTTCTTCAGACTGATGTGAGGGTGGGGGGGAGGGTGGCGGGAAGAAGAAAGGAAGTGGAGGAGCCAGTGGGCTGAGGGAGAGCTGAGAAGGGGAGGAGAAAGTAAGGACTACCTGAAATTAGAGAAGTCAATGTTCATACAGCTGGGGTGCAAACTGCCCAAGCAAAATTTGAGGTGTTGCTCCTCCGATTTAGGGTGGTCCTCACTCTGGCCTGGAGGACAGAGAGGTCGGATTCGGAACGGGAGGGGGAGTTGAAGTGCTGACCACCAGGAGATCAGGTTGGTTACTGCGAACCCAAACTAACCTCATCTACCTGCGTGTCATCCATATCCCCGTGTGAAACAGTGCAGCACAGGAACAGCCCTATCACCCACATTATCCACAGTGATCATGATGCCAAATTAAACTGATCTCATCTGCCCTTACATTTAGTAGAGTTTAGTTTATTCTCACGTGTTCAGAGGTACAGTGAAACGCTTTTGTTGCGTGCTAACCAGTCAGCGGAAAGACAATATATGATTATAATCAAGCCACCTATGATCCATATCCCCCCCCATTCCCTGTAACATACAGTGCATTCAGAATGTATTCAGACCACTTCACTTTTTCCACCTTTTGTTAGGTTACAACCTTATTCTAAAATGGATTAAATTCATTTTTTTAATCATCAATCTACACACAATAACCCATAATAAAATAGCGAAAAGAGGTGTTTAGAATTTTTTTCAAAGTAATTTTTGCAGTGAATACTTTCTGAATGCACTGTACATGTGCCTATCTAGAGGTCTGACTGTATCTGCCTCCACCACCACTCCTGGCAGTGTGTTCCAGGCACTCACCAGTGTAAAACCCTCACACACTTCCTTTAAACTTTGCCGCTCTCAGTTTAAAGCATTGCCTTCAAGTCTTTGGCATTTCAAGCCTGGGCACAAAGTTTCTGACTGTCTACCCTATCGAAGCCTCCTCATAATCTTATATACTTGACTATAGACTGTAGAAATACAGAATGGAAACAGTCCATTCAGGCCACCAAGTCTGCGCCAACCACTTCTTCTTCTTGCGTGCACAGCCTAAAGTTGTCGGACGACTTGTTCTATTTGATCTTATTTGATTGTGCAAGCCAAGTTGATTGTATTTGTCGAAACGGCGGACCACGTGAAGGTTGCAATCTCCCACCCCTGTGCCAACCACGACCGCCCCATACAGTGGCACTATCCTGCACACTGGGAACAATTTACAATTTACAGAAGCCAAATAACCTACAAACCTATATGTCTTTGGAGTGTGGGGGAAACCAGAGCACACGGACAAAACTCACGCAGTCACAGGGAGAACGTACAAACACTGTACAGATATAAGCTGTAGCCAGCATCAAAACCCGGTTCTCTGGTGCTGTAAGGCAGCAACTCTACCGCTGCGCCACCTTGCTCCTCTTCCATCAGGTCTCCCCTCAACCTCTGCTGCACCAGAGAAAACAATCCAAATTTGTTCAACCTCTCCTTATAGCCAATACGTCCTGTTCCAGGCAACGTTCTCGTAAACCACCCCTGCACTCTCTCTGATGAGGAGAAATGTCTTTAGTCTGAGGGTGGTAAATCTATGGAAGTCATTTCCGCAGAAGGCTGTGGAGGTCAAGTCAATTCATATTTTTTGAAGGTGGAGATTGATAGCTTCTTATTTAGTGATGGTGTCAAGGGTTATGGATAGAAGGCAGGAAAATGGAGTTGAGAGGGAAAGATAGATCAGCTATGATTGAATGGCGGAGTAGACTTGATGGGCCGAATGGCCCAAATCTGTTCCTACAACTTATGAACTCTCCAAAGCCTCCTCACCCTTCTTGTTTTGGGACGGCCACTGCTAGGGTTACTACAAGTTGTGCATGGATCACAGTTTCACAGGGTTAATACTGGGATACTTAATCCAATGGTAATCATATTAAAATAAACTGCAGTGGAAGATCAAATTACTTCCCTTGACCATGTGCTCTCAGACTTTGCTTTTGGTAGTTGCAAAGTTTGGTCAGGTGACCTTGTACTTTTTCAAAACTAATTACTATTTTCTTTCTTTTTAAAAAAAAATAAAAAAATTCCCAAACTTTGTGTTATGCCGTGGATAACTTGAAACACAAGTTGCGGATTTCTCCAGCAACGTTTGCACAGCTGTGCAGTACAGGATGAGACTGCAAACTCCGTCAAAAAAAAATTAAATCGCCATTGTGCCCTTTGTTTTTTTTACGATGAGAATCTTTAGTGTCCTGTTTACCTTGAACACATGGGTGGCTTTCGCTGAATTGCAATAGTTTAAAAAAAACTCACCTTCTCACACACACACACACACACACACACAAAGGCCCTACAAAGGGGGATGTAAAGGTGCAAACATAAAACTTGTGTCACCCACAGCTCATGAGAATGAACAAACTTGTGCTCGATCTTGCTTTAGTGGGGACATGGCATCAAATAATCGGTGTGGATAACGTGCTTGCAGGAGCTTTTAAGTTTAGTTTAGTTTAGTTTAGTTTAGACATACAGCATGGCAACAGCCCTTCAGCCCACCGAGTCGGTGACGACCAGCGATCCTCGCACATTAACACACTTCACACGCTAGGGACAATTTTACATTGATGCCTTCTTCTTCTTCTTCTTCTTCTTCTTGCGTTTGAGGCGGCAGAAGTTATGTAACGCCCTCCAGGCGCTGTAGCCAGTTAGGCCTTCCGCATTCAGCTGCAGCAGGGTGATGCCACCCGGTTCGACATCCGTAGGTGCCCGCCCTAAAAAGGGTGCATGCTACATTTATGCCAAGCCAATTAACCTACAAACCAGGACATCTTTGATCAGGACATCTTCGAAAGAAACCGAAGATCTCGGAAAAAAACCTTCTCATGGGGAGAAGGTATAAACTCCATACAGACAGCATCCATGGTTAGGATTGTACCGGGGTCCCTGGCGCTGTGAGGCAGCAACTCTACCGTTACACCACTGTGCCGGCCTGCAAAGGTTGTAGTTTTCAAGGGAGATTCTGTTCACGTCACTGTGGGCATTGGAACGGTTGTTGGAGAACAAGCATTGCACAATCCAACATTTCAAAGAGGATTACTTAATTCATTCCCACCATCGTGAAGGAACTATGACCACCAGCTTCAATAATAGCTTCTGCCCAACAACCATCAAGCTCTTGAACACTGCACACCAACCACAACCATGAATCGTGGATTATATTTGCTTGCACTAAAGATTTCTGCACCAGTATTGTGGTTATTAATTTATTTTAAAATATATTATCGATGTATATTGTGTTTACAGGCCTGTTATGCTGCTGCAAGAAGAATGTAATTGTTCTATTCTTGGTACATATGACAATTAAACGCCATGGACTCTTGATTATTTTAAGTTAGCTCTTCTACTCCAAGAACCCTTTTTTTGTTTAAGTCCACCCTCCGCCACCTCCAGTTTAAATTCCATTAGGAAAATGTTGGAGGACCAAGAACCAAGACAAAATGCTGGAACAGCTCAGCGGGACAGGCAGCATCTCTGGAGAGAAGGAACGGGTGACACTAAATGAACGTTGGAACTTTTGCATTTTGCTGCTTTTTAATGCGATGCAAAATTAAGAGACTTTGTTTTAATTTTGCAAACATTGCATCGCATTAAAATGCATCAGTTTTTGAGTTTTAAATGTAAAACCACTTTAACATTTTGATGCATTTTAATGGTATGCAAAATTATGAGATGATTCGCATAATTTCGCATAATTTTGCAAAAGTTCCAACGTCCATTAAAAAAACCCCAAGTGGATATATAAGTGTTCTTGCTTTGCGCTGCTGGCAGTGTGCGGTTGCATTGATGGGAGTCCCCGCGACTCGGTGTGCGGAGCGGGCGTCGGCCACGCGTCAGAGGTGCCCGGGCTGCATGGCTGTGCAGCCGCCGCGCTGCTCGCACTGCAGGCGGATACTGCTGTTTACCATCAGCCGCCCATCCCGCCCCGGGAGATCGCGGAGGCGGGGTTTTCCCAGGCTGCTGAAGCTCAGCCCACCGCGCCGAGGCCACAAGCAGCAAGCCTGGCTTTTTAACCACTGCCACGCCGATTGCTTTCCAGCCTGCTGCCGCTGGCAAAATTAATGCACCCCAATGCATTTTATCTCACAACTATTTTATGGACCCCCCCCAAGTAAATAGCATGAGTGCTCCCAGATCTGCATGGCATTTTGGATTTGCATTTGTCTCGACCGATTCCCCCCAGGGGCCAGGCTATAATGCTAAGTATAGAAGTGACATGACGAACAATTCTACACCTACAGTATAAATTAATCTCTGCATTAATCCTAACTGATCTTTGCTTCTGCCCCCTTCTTGCTCAGATGCAGAGTGCCGCTGTTCTCTTCCTTTCAAGTGTTGCGGGAAACAAGTGCATGGAATGCACCACAGTTTAGAAATTACAGTAACGAATATAAAATAAAAATCTGCTTATCAGATGGCATTGCAAATGCTCAGCACTTGGTGTGTTGCTCAATATTCCAGCATCTGCAGTTCCTTGAGTCTCTCAGTTTAAATGCATTTATTCACTTGTAAGAATGCAATGTATTGCACGAATGAAAAAATGTAGGAATGCGACTCGGGTGGGGAGGGTAATAATTGTGGATGAGTAAAAGTTAGCAGGTAAATGGTTAAACTGCAAGAAGGGGGTAGAATGGAAGGGGAAACCTTCCTTGAGCCTCTCAGTTTGAATGCATTTAATTCACTTGTAAGAATCCAAGGCATTGCACGATTTAAAAAAATATAGGAATGCATTTCAGGGGCGGGGTGGGAAGGGGGTAATAATTTTGGACGAGTAAAAGTCAGCAGGTAAATGGTTACTACAGCAAGAGGAGGGGGGGGGGGGGGGGGGGGGGGGTCGTTGTGCAAAGCACTTTGGCACGTTCCTTGAGTCCCTTAGTTTAAATGCATTTAATTCACTTGTAAGAATGCAATGCATTGCACGAATAAAAAAAACCCATGTAGGAATGCATCTTAGGGGTGGGGAGGGGGTAATAATTGTGGACGAGTAAAATGTAGCAGGTAAATGGTTAAACTGCAAGAAGGAAGGGGTGTGGGGAAACGTTGTGCAAAGCACTTTGGCACGTGCTCCAGGGGGCTGACACCGGCTGCCTCGCGCGCCGACAGATGTCACCTGTCAGCAGTGATTTAGCCCGGGCCGCCCTTGACTGGCAGGCCGGGCTGCCGGCGGCCAATCAGAGCGCGCCTGCCCCCCCCACGCACACCCCGCCTCGCGTGCCGCGCACCCGGGTGACTGACAGCCGGCGGGGGCCGCAGCCAATGGGAGGGCCGGGCGGCTCCGACCCCACGTGGGGGCGGCCCGCACGCTGCCGGTGCCCATTGGCTGGTGCAAGTGTGGGAAAGAATCCTGAGCTGGTTTCACACGAGCTGGGCTGGGGCGCCGGGTTATAAATACAGGGCGGCTGCACATCACTCGCCACTCAATGCAGCTCTTGTATGCGTGTGTTTGTCAGTTTGCAAAGAACTCGCTGCAGTGTCAACTTACCGTGGAAGACACTGTTGCAATTACTTTCGACGGCGTCTTCACGCTGCAATTTCTCCTGCTAATCCCACAAAAAAGTTGCATTAAAAATGCCAGCCGACACCATAGAGAAATCCTCTATTTCTCCCATTGTCGGGGCTTCTGCAACTTCTCCGCAAACTCCGGATAAACCCAAAAGTGCAAGTGATAATAGAAAGGTAAATGCATTTACTGGGATGTGTTCCCGAATGTTAGCACTGCTATAGTTCCCTATGAAATCTTGACTGGTTTATTTATTTTTTAAATAGATTTAATTTAACATTATTGTTTTGTTTTAAAACCAACAGTCTTCCAAACCCATCATGGAAAAGCGGCGCAGAGCACGAATTAACGAAAGCCTGACTCAGCTGAAAACTTTGATCCTGGATGCACTGAAGAAAGATGTAAGTTAACATCGATCTCTTGAGCAGTGAGTTGATTAAGCAGTTAGTTCTTGCACTGAGACGTGGATTTGTATGCAGAGAGTCGTGGTCTGAACACTTGTTTCCATTTGCAGAGTTCCAGACACTCGAAGCTGGAGAAAGCGGACATCCTTGAAATGACAGTGAAACACCTGCGAAATCTACAACGTGTACAGATGACTGGTACGTGTCCAACAAACTGGCTGAGTGCTTGCCAATAAACACAAAAGTTTACAAACTTTTATTTTGGAAAGTTTGCCAACTTTTTTAAAGTCGCAGATCATGAAGTTCTAACGGCCTTTTTTTCGCTCTCTTTCTCTTCTTGCAGCAGCCTTGACTGCAGACCCGACTGTCCTGGGCAAATATAGAGCTGGATTTAATGAGTGCATGAACGAGGTGACTCGTTTCCTCTCGACGTGCGAAGGGGTGAACGCCGATGTCCGGAGCCGGCTGCTGAGCCATTTGTCGAGTTGTTTGGGACACATGGTGGCAATGAACTACCCGCAAGCCCCCTCCAATCCCGCATCCTTGCCCGGGGGTCACCTCGCCCAGCCTCTGCACGTCCAACTTCCAGCCACCGTGCCAGTCAGCGGCGGTGTGGGCATGCCTTGCAAACTAAGCCCAGCCGAGGCGGTCTCGCCGAAGGTCTACGGGGGCTTCCAGCTGTTACCCGCTGCGGATGGACACTTCGCCTTCCTCATCCCCAACCCTTCCTTTGCAACTTCCAGCGGGCAGATTGGAAGCGGCTCTGTCATCCCCCTCTACGCCAATGCAAACCTCCCGGGCAATGCAAACTCGGCGGGGCTACCTTCCAACTCCAGACTAGCGGGATCCCCGGTGCAAGGAATGACCTCTCTACCGTTCGGACCCAACGGCATGAACGCAGTGTCTCAGAACCACACGCCTTTGGGAGTGAGCACAGGTCCCGAAAGCTCAGAGTCTGTCTGGAGACCTTGGTGAAACACAAAAACACCATAAACTGACTGACCCGTTAAACCTGTTCCATTGTTGGGGACATTTGTACTTATCATGATAAGAGATATTTATTTTTTCTGTACATAGAATACCCAGTTGATCTCCGTATAACTTGCGATTTTTAAAGAAATATTTTACTGTGGAGGAGACTTGTACATTGATTTTTGTTTGTGTGTGTGTGTGTAACCTGTTTCAATAATGGGTGCGATATACCAAAGTCTTTTTGTAAATTCGCCTCCGACACAGCAGGAAATAAAACATTCATATAAAAAAAAAGAGAATTGTCCCTTGTTGTCAGACATAAAACAAAAACACAATGTAGTTAAAAGGTTCTCACTTTGTTCTTTCCAGGCGAAAGCGGGCACATCAAAGGCTAGCAGTGAAGTTATTGCGATCTGCATGTAGGCCTGACCCAGCTCTGAGTGGTACTGAAGTGCAGCAGTTCTTAAAACAATCAGAAGCTATTAGACTTGAGGAAGTGCAGATGCTGGTTTACAAAACACAAACGTGCTGGAGTAGCTCAGCCGGTCAGGCACCATCTCTGGGGAACATGGATAGGCAATGTTTTGGAGTTGGGACACCTCGGATAGTTTTAGATATGAACTGCCGTTTTACCCATACATTCTACGATTTAATTAATTGATACAGATTCATGAAATTGCACTCTTCCCCCTCCCCCCAAACAAAATACTGAACAGTTAGGAGTTATTAGGCTAATTCTTCCATCACAATAACACTACTCTGGCTTGTACGATTCAGGAATAAGATCTGAGTTGCTGTTGGAGGTTTGGAAAGGAGGGCAGATTAAATTTCCCGCCCAGAAGCGCGTAGTGATAATGGATCAGCCACTTTCCTAACAGTAGCATAGGCCGGTTTCAATGCTGGTTCAGTTGGGAAGGACGTCGAACAATTTTTTTTTTCCTTTAAAAAAAAAAAGGAATTTGCAATAAATTTTAAGGATAATCGGCGCCATCTGCCACGCACTTTTGACAAAAGCCTTTATTTCCCGCGTCAACACGTTTTTATCTGCATGCAGAAAATCGCAAAAGGCGGGAAATGTCTGAACATTGTCCCGAAGAATGGATGGCCGACTAAAAAGCGGGGAATTTATCTCTATTGAATAAAAGCAATTATAAGTGAAGTATCAAAGGAGCTCATCGAGTATGCAGCGGGTAGCTGCGAGCGGCGTGGACCATTGATGTCCCTGGGAATGTAGTATTGGGTTTAATAGCACCCAGAAGAATACCACTCTCCGGGCGGCCACCACCACTAAGCAGCTCGGAGGGATGCAGTGCTGAAGTAGCCTTGCACAAGTCCAGTCCGCACTCACACTTAAGGTGTACCTTCCCCTTAAAATACTTAAAAAAAAATCATCAATCTATAATCACATAAAAATGTAAAATAATCTTTAAAAGTTTATTAACTTGTGTAAGTAAAGTCAGGTAAAAAAAAGACGAAACAGATGCAATAGACTGCTAGGTGGGAGATTATAATGCTACACATACATAAAATACCAAATTGATGGATTCAGGCGAGGATTGCAAAATGTTTCGTTTTTGAAATGGTTACATTTTAACTTATGCGGGCATTAAATTTATGATACACTAATTGTTCATAGGGAAGAAAAAGGCTTTTGTGTCTGGGTGGGTAATCTGGAATTAGCTGAGGGCAGTGGGGGGTGGGGATTCGGTGGACGGGTGGAGTCCTTAAAATCTGATTGAAATGTACAAAATTCCTTAAGGGATTCACGGGGGGAGGGGGATGTTTGGCGTGGTCGGGGAGTCTAGAACCAGGAGCCGCAGCCTGGGAATAAGGAAAAGTCTCTAGGGAGAATTATCTTCATTAAGTGGGGCGAATCGCTGGAATTCTCTGCCCAGGAGTGGCGTGAAGATCAGTCGCTGAGTTCATTCATAAATGGAGATTAGAGGAATCAATTTGCAGACTCGAGAAATTACAGATGTTGGAATATTCCTCAATCTGAAGAAAGTCCCGACCCTCGCTCCCATTTCCTTCCATAGATGCTGCTAGAAATGTATTTATTTAAAAAACAAATCAAAGGATTTGGTTTGTGGTAGCAATAATAGAACCATATTAGATCAACCACCGTCTTGATGAATGCCGGAACGGACATGAAGGGCCAAATACTGCTCCTAATTATCTTGTTGAGACGTTCTCGAAGTTGCAATACTATATCACAAGACTGGGGTCCATTCCAGTGCCCAATCAGTTGTGCACATGTCTACTCCACAACCAGCCTATTTACACAACACTCACACCTAATCTCACACTTATCCAATCTCACACTAGACTGATCATGTTTAAGAAAGAACTGCAGGTGCTGGAAGGTAGATTTAAAAAAAAGCCGGAGAAACTCAGCGGGTGAGGCAGCATCTATGGGCGACGTTTCGGGTCGAGACCCTTCTTCAGATCATGTTCACTGTGAACGAGTCACACAATTCACCATCACACAAGCACACACACGCGCGTGTACATTTGGGCACATCGCCCACGTCAAAGGCTCACACCATATGGTGCCCGACAAACGTGTACACTCGGGTGCAGGACCGTGGTGAACACACACAGGCGCACGTCCGCAGTGCACACCGAGTGATAGTGCACGATTGTGGTACACTGCGAACAGAAAACCTCGCACACTCATGGTCAAACGCATTCACAATCGCACACGCATCTCCAATTTATTCACACCGTACACTTACAAATCTCCAAACTGGGTTTGCACGCGCCGTTGCACACTTGCTCACACGCGTGGCAAGTGTGCGCTAAAACACCTTTGCAACCTGGCGCTCACGCGTGGCTGTCCAACGCCGTGGCACGATGGCACGCTCGTTCACACGCACACACGCTCCAAAGCCTATGCACACACACACACACATGAACAGAGGAGGCGGGCGAGTGAGCGAGCGCTTGGCCAGGGACCGCGCACAAGCCGGCTGCTGCCCGGGCGGCGTGAGGCTCACCGTGTGCCAACCCCGTGCACGGTGCCTGAGAGCGGGTGTCCGCTTACAGCGCTCGGCTCCCGCACCACTCTCCCCCCCTTCTCCCCACTCAGCGCATTTCCAGTGTAACCCAACCGCGCTGCAGACGGCAACGCGCCTACCTCCCCCCCCCCCCCCCCCCCAATAAATACAATCTCACATATGCAAGATCATAAAACCAAAAATAAAATCTCATGCACAATTCCCAAATGCCAATAATCTAAAACATCATCATATTAGCGTGAAATCTGCACGGGTATTAAATGCACGAATCACGTGGCGCTGAAACATGTTTTTGTAACATTTGCACAAATTAATGCTTTTTCCCCAAATTGAGTTTTAAAAGCTCCCGCTGACTCTGAAAATTGATATTCTCCCTGCAAATTATGACCCTGATTTATTGTCCCAAGTTTATGCCTTGTAAAATAAAATTCCTAAAATGTCACCATCGCAAAATAAAAGTAACCTTCGTAACTCAACAGTGTTTAATTCCATGAAGAATGCAACAAGAGGAGAGCAGACTTTTTGAGAGAGAGAGAGAGAGAAAAAAAAAGTTGGCTGGACTTTTTCCCTTGCGGCCAAAGTACGTTGAGTGGTTTGCGCGCTTGGCAAGTGGTTAATAGTCCTCACATCTGACACAGGAGAGCCGAGAGGTCGTGAGAAAGAGGCGAACTCTTCGCTGCTTCTCAGGCGGCGGCCAATGCGCCTGTGCGTGCCGAGAGCACTCCCAGACACAGGCGAGGAACGCCAGCCAGTTTCAGACGCCACAACAAACCAGCAGTCAGCAGCAACAGCAGCGATAGATAAGGGCTCGTCAGCGGCGGCCAAAACTCACACAGGGCGGAAGATAGCCACAGCTCGCCTCGCAGACAAGGGGGGATGCAACCAGGCGGCAGCGAAGTTAAAAGGCGTGGGTTGTTGGAACAGAGCAAACAAATGGTCAACTATCAATGAGGGGGAAACAATTTTCAAGGCAGAGTGAAAGGCACTGATAGACAGAGGTGGAAGGGTCTTCCCCTCCACAGACGCTGCGCGACCCGCTGAGTTCCTTCAGCACTTTCAACAGAATACACAAAGTGCTGGAGTAACTCAGTGGGTCAGGCAGCATCTGTGGAAATAGACACAAAGTGCTGGAGTAACTCAGTGGGTCAGGCAACATCTATGGAAATAGACACAAAGTGCTACATAGAAACATAGACAAAAGGTGCAGGAGGAGGCCATTCGGCCCTTCGAGCCAGCACCGCCATTCATTGTGATCATGGCTGATCGTCCCCTATCATAACCCGTGCCTGCCTTCTCCCCATATCCCTTGACTCTACTAGCCCCTAGAGCTCTATCTAACTCTCTCTTAAATCCATCCAGTGATTTGGCCTCCACTGCCCTCTGTGGCAGGGAATTCCATAAATTCACAACTCTCTGGGTGAAAACATTTTTTTCTCACCTCAGTCTTAAATGACCTCCCCTTTATTCTAGGAGTCTGCTGGAGTAACTCAGTGGGTCTGGTTCAGGTTCTGGTTGATTACTACACAAACACCTCATCAGTGGTTATCTCACGCAGGTCGGAGTGAGTAGAGTAGTGATTACATTTTGAAGTGGGCCTTTTTGACCACGTTGAGGAGATCTAGTTGCTCAATCCCCTTTTTAAATGACTTAACAGCGCGTGTGTTGGGTGGTAACACACATTCCATTCCCTTACCATCCTTGGGTAAAGGGAATATTGGTACCAAGGTTTATTGAAATTTAGCGAGTTGATGATGTAGGGACCGCTAATTTTGTATTGTTTCGTGACAGTTGGTGCTCTGGGATGACAGGAGATTTGATGGTGTGATTTTGTGGATCTCTGTATCTCTGGAGATCATGGATTAGGTGACATTTAGTGTCAGGACACTTCTTCAGACTCAGCACTTTGTTTTTCACTCAACATTCCTGCATCTGCAGTTCCTAATGTCTCTAACTGTTGCTCTCTGCATCCTTTGAATTTCCTTTGTTCAATTCCCATAGATCATTGAATCCTCCCATTTTAAGTAAATCCCCTCTCCCCTTTCCACTGCCCCTTCCCGCCCGCGTGTGCACCCACTTCTCCCACTATCCTGCCCCTCTTAAACAACCCCTCCACCCCCATTCCCCTCTGTCCCCTTTTACCTATATCTCTCCCTCTGGCTTTATATTTCACTCCTCTCCCGAACTGACAGCCTTTTCCCCTTTTCAACTCGAGCCTTTGTTCTGCCAATCACCCCCTCACCCGCATCCACCCATCATTTGCCCGCTTTGTCCTGCCCACCTCTTTTCCAACTCTCCCTTCCCTCCCCCCTCCCTCCTCCCACTACGATCAGTCTGTAGAAGGGTCCCGACCTGGAGTGCATTTGTTCATTGCCTCCACAGATGCTGCCCGACCCTTTGAATTTCTCCATCATTTCCAGGGGCAGCACAGTGGCAGAGTTGCAGCCTTACAGCGTTAGAGACCCTGGTTCGATCCTGACCTCGGGTGCTGTCTGTACGGAGTTTGTACATTCTCCCTGTTCCCAGGGTGCTCCGGTTTCCTCCCACTCTCCAAAGACGTTTAGGTTTATAAGTTGTTTAAGCACCCGCTGAGTTTCTCCAGCTTTTCTGTGTAACCTTAGGTTTATAAGTTAATTGGTTTCGATTAAAACAGAATGGAAAGTATTCCTAGTGTGTAGGATAGAAGAGGGCGATCTCTGGTTGGTGCGGACTGAGTGGACTGAAGGCCTTTGTAAACTTTTATTTTACTCAAAATTCCAGCATCTGCAGTTTCCCCTGTCTCCAACAGACAGAAGTTGTTTAATTGATTGAAAGATACAGCATGAAGCAGGCCCTTCGCCCCACCAAGTCCATGCTGACCATCGATCACCTGTTCACATTAGTTCCATGTTATCCTCCTATCTCATTCACTCCCCACACACGAGAGAGCAATTTGCAGATTAACCTACAAACCCGCTTGTCTTTGGGGTGTGTGAGAAAACCAGGGCATTGGGAGGAAACCCATCAGTCACACAGATAACGTGCAAACACCACACGGACATAACCCAATGTCAGGTTCGAACCCAGATCTCTGGGCTGTGAGGCAGCAGCTCTAGCTGATATTTTGCTGAATTCAAATTTTCGGACCCGAGTGATAGTATTTGGCACAACAGTGAACAACGCATCGTGTTGTGTTGCGTAAGAAGGAACTGCAGATGCTGGTTTATGCCGAAGACAGACAAAAAATGCTGGAGTAACTCAGCGGGACAGGCAGCATCTCTGGGGAGAAGGAATGGGTGACATTTTGGGTTGAGACCCTTTTTCAGACTGAAAAAGCGTCTCAACCCGAAACATCACGCATTCCTTATCCCCAACTTGCATTGTGTTCCCAGGTGTGGGACAATAGGCTCCTGTACCTCCTGCCTGATGCTCGCAGCTAGCAGAGAGCATGGATGGGGGGGAATCCTTGATCATAGATGCTGCCTTCTTGAGGCAGAACCTGATGTAGGTGCTTTCGATGGAGGAGATGTCTGTGCACAAGATGGACTGGGCTGAGTACACCAGCCCGTCACTTATTCCTTCTCTCCAGTGATGCTGCCTGACCGGCTGAGTTACTCCAGCTGCTTGTGTCTATATTCTCGTCAGCCTCTTGCATTCCTGTATGTTGGAATTGCTGCACCGGCAGGCCATGACACAACCAGTCGGGATATTTTCCACAGTGCATCTGTACGGTTCAGTACAGTTCAGGGGGGCAGAGGTGTGAGTGAGCTGGATGTCCTTATCATACTTGCCAAATGTTCTGACCAGACAGGGAGGAAGCAACACAAAACCAGCAGACGACAACAATATGCAAAGGAACAGATAGTCCATGTTCAGACAGAAGCACACTGAAAGCTCACAGCCTTCAGAACGTACACACTATCATGCTGCGCCTTTAGGAAGACTCCTGAATGGAGTTAATGAGATTTTGCAGTAGTTTTGCCGGTGAGGATAGGAACCAACAGAGCTGATCTTCTTAGATCGTGAATTAGATAGAGCTCTAGGTGCTAGTGGAGTCAAGGGATATGGGGAGAAGGCAGGCACGAGTTATTGATAGGGGACGATCAGCCATGATCACAATGAATGGCGGTGCTGGCTTGAAGGGCCGAATGGCCTCCTCCTGCACGTATTTTCTATCTTTCTATGTCAGCATTGGGGCTTCTCGAATTTTGCACTTTAGATAAGTAACAGGAAAGATTCCTTAAATTTGCTTTATTGGGGAAATATGTTCCCCCTGCCTGTGAATCCCTTCAGCGCATGAAACAAAACTTCAGTTAGCACCCGTTGGACCTGCTGCCTCTCCGGCCAGAGTCCTGGGTTCGACCCTGATATCGGGTGTTGTCTTTGCGGAGTTTGCACGTTTTCCTGTGACCGCGTGGGTTTCCGACACCCGAAATGTCACCTGTCCATGTTCCCCAGAAATGCTGCCTGACCCGCTGAGTTGCTCCAGTGATTTGTGTCCTTTTGGCATTCCGGTCAACTACCTTTGCAACCACCACTGCTGACTGAAGGACCAAGACTGTTTCTTGAGGCGAGAGCATTCAAAAGAGTGAGGCAGAGAACTATGTTGATAAGTTCATAAGTGACAGGAGCAGAATTAGGCCATTCGGCCCATCAAATTCACTCCGCCATTCAATCATGGCTGATCGATCTCTTCCTCCCATCCCCATTCTCCTGCCTTCTCCCCATAGCCTCTGACACCTGTACTTATCAAGAATCTATCTGTCTCTGCCTTAAAAATATATATTAACTTGGCCTTCACAAGTGGCAAAGATTTTCACAGATTCACCACCCTCTGACTAAAGAAATTCCTCCTCTTCTCCTTCCTAAAGGAACGTCCTTTAATTCTGAGGCTACGACCTCTGGTCCTAGACTCTCCCACCAGTGGAAACATCCTATCCTATCCTCATCCACTCTATCCAGACTCTTATTAAGATAAATAAGTTTGCTTCTTTTCTGCCCCTTTGTCCACGTGTACACGAAAAGCAGGTTGATGCTAACCTCCACAGTACATGACATTAATGCACTGGCAACGCAACAAAAAATCACACACAGCCTTTGCTCATTATTCTCCACTCCCTTCCAACAAAGGTTCTGTCAAGCGCATTTGCCAGGAAGACAAAGTGTCCCTTTGATCTTCTTGGGACGGTCTGATGACCTACATTGCTTGGAGCTTGTGCCTTGTGCCCTGATGGACAGGTACCAACAGGTGCAGTTCGGATGAGTAATTCAGTGCTGGTGCAGTGGGTGCAGAAGGGGGGGAGGTGGTGTTTTCTCTGCCTGGGCAGAAAGCCATCAGATCAAGTAACCCTCCCCTGGAATCCTAGACATTGCCTTTAAATACATATGGCGTTGCTAAATTTTCACAGCACTTTCCTTCTCTGGACTGCTTCCCTTTGTTGACGTTTGCCGCTCTCGCACAACCCTGGCATGATTTGTAGGTAACCATCTGTAGAACTGCAGCCTCACGGCGCCAGAGACCCTGGTTCGATCCTGACCTTGGGTTCAGTCTCTGTGGTGTTTACACATTCTCCCTGTGACCGCATGGGTTTCCTCCGGGTGCTCCAGGTTTCCTGCCACATCCCACAAAGACTTGTGGGTTGGTAGGTGAATTGGCCTCTATAAATTGCCCGAGTGCGTCGGGAATGGATACAAAAGTCAGATAACATAGAGATAATATTCAATGGTACTTTATTGTCATCTGTACCTAAGGACAGTGAAATTCTGTTCTTCCATAGAGGTTAGTGAGCTTGAGTTTAGTTTATTGCCACCGAGGTGTACCGAGGTATAATGAAAAGTTTTGTTGCATGCTAACCAGTCAGCGGAAAGACAATACATGATTACAATCGAACTATCCTCAGTGTAAAGAGACACGATGTAATGTGAATGACGTTTTGTGCAAGATAAAGCCTGCTATACAGTGTGCACAATGGCCAGAGTGGACTCGGCAGGCCAAAGGGCCTGTTTCCATTCTATATCTCTAAACTAAAGTATACTATCCTCAATTCACTGCTATTGAGTGAGAGCTTACCCCCGCTGTTATAGTGAGATGTTGTGGTTTTTATTTCCACTACCCTGTCTTTGGAAGTAATGCCCCCGTCCCACTTAGGAAACCTGAACGGAAACCTCTGGAGACTTTGCGCCCCACCCAAGGTTTCCATGCGGTTCCCGGAGGTTGCAGGTGGTTCCCGGAGGTTGCAGGTAGCCGGAAGCAGGTAGGGAGACTGACAAAAACCTCCAAAAACCTCCGGGAACCGCATGGAAACCTTGGGTGGGGCGCAAAGACTCCAGAGGTTTCCGTTCAGGTTTCCTAAGTGGGACAGGGGCATTACTCAATTGCCTGAAGATTGTGTTGCGTACACCCCACAGACATACGTTCGGGAGAGAGGTTTAGCTTCAGACAAGTGACTCTATGTAAAAAGAGACAAGTGACTCCCTGCACATGATATCCTCCCCTGAGCTCATTCCACCGAGATGAAGGAAGAACTTGCCTTTACATTTCGCTACCTTAGGACACCCCAACGCTTGTTTATTTGCTCTGTGTAGCTTTTATAGTAGAGCTGATGCATTATCATGGGAAATGCAATGGACAATTTCTGCACAACTGTTACAGTGCCAAAATTGTAGAATAGTTATAGAATTGTACAAAACAAAACTGGATCTTTCGCCTTACTTCGCCCAAAACCCACAAGATTTCTTTCTACATGAGTCCTTGCCTTGATTAGGCCTGCGTTCCTCTTCTCCACTCCTATCCAAGTACCTGCCCAAATGCCTTGTAAAGCAACAATACTTTGCCAGCAAAGTGAAGATAGTCCTGTCTACCATCCTTGGTGGCAATGTTGTAAGTGGCTGAAACTGGATTGCATGCATGTCATTTATGTAACCATTCCCTACTGCATTTTTTAAAATTCCGGAGAAAACCTACACCAAACCCAAACCAATTAGTAGCAGACGAGGGCACTTCGATCCAATTTGAGATCCCATCTACCGAGGCAGATGAGTACAGCAATTCGTTCTTCCTCCGCACAATTAAAGCATGGAATAATCTTCACCCTACCATAGTTACCCAACCTGATACAACTAAATTTAAGGTAGCTCTTTCTTCCCAAAAACTCTTTCTGGCTTAAGTCTTCCCTCCACCACCTCCAGTTTAAATTCCATTTGGAATATTTTGGAGGACCAAGAAACCAAGAACCAAGAAATGCCCATGTTCTTGTAAGGAGAAGTTGCCAGAGATTTTGTGTCCTCCACTATTTTAGTTTAGTGATGCAGCCTAGAAACAGGCCCTTCAGCCCATCGAGTCCGCTCCGACCAATGATCACCCATACACTAGTTTGATCCTGCACACGAGGGACAATTTACAGAGGCCAATTAAATTACATAGCTGAAGATAGAAACAAAAAGCTGGAGTAACTCAGCGGACAGGCAGCATCTCGAGAGGAAAGGGTGACGTTTCGGGTCGAGACTCTTCTTCAGATCAGATATTACCAATATCTGCAATTCCTCCGACACATCAGTTACAAAGCTGTACGTCTTTGGAGCGTAGGAGGAAACTGGAGCACCCGGAGAAAACCCACATGGTCACACGGAGAACGTACAAACTCCTTACAGACAGCACCCATAGTCAGAATCAAACCCAGGTATGTGGTGCTGTAAGGCAGCAACTCTACCGCTGTGCCACCATGCCGCCCAGCAGGGCCGGCCTTAAGCCGATTGGAACAATTGCTCCCAATTGGGCCCCGCGCCTAAGGGGGCGCCAGAGTAATCTACTCTTGGTTCAGGTAGATGTACCCCAGTTGGAGGATGGAGAGAGGGGTGGAGAGAGATGGAGGGGGAAGAAAGGGGTGGAAGCGAAGGGGATGTGAGGGGGAATGGAGAAGAGGGAGAGGGTGAGGTGGGTCGTTCCCACATAGTCCCGGGGCAGCGTTCCCGCCCCTCCAGTCACCGTGCTTCACGAACACAGACCCAGCTCCCCTCCCATGCTTATTTTCTCCTTCCCTTTAGCTCCAGACACAGTACAACATCTCCTATCTGGGAAAACCATCCGAGGCTTCACATAACATTGTTTGATCATGGATATCGAGATAACATTCCTCTGCATGTTTGCACCCTGGCCGATTTGCATGCATTGAATGCTGAATTAACACCACTTGTTCATACTCTTGTGACTTTAGACTCCTGTTGACTGGAATTGGATTAACACTGCCCAGACGTGTTCGACATTGGATCCCTGAAGGATTTTGCACCATGGATCCTGTGTGACTTTCATTGGAAAATAGCAAGCACAAAGTTGCACGCAGAGGGTGGTGACCATATGGAATGAGGAACCAGAGGAGGTAGTTGAGGCAGGTATTATATCAACATTTAAAGGACCTTCGGACAGGGATATAGATAGGAAAGGTTTAGATGGATATGGGCCAAGCACGGGCTGGAGAACATTGGAAAGGTGATGTTTCTGGGCGGGGCCCTTCTTCAGACCAATCTCTCCTCAAGGTATGCCTACTTTGAAGAAGGTCTCCTAAATCTCCTCAAGACATTCGTGAGGCCGCAATTGGGGTGTTGTGTTCAATTTTGGCCACCCTGCTTTAGGAAAAATGCTATTAAGCTGGAAAGAGTGCAGAGAAGAGCTACGATGATGTTGCCAGTACTTGAAGGCCTGAGCTACAGGGAAAGCTTAGGCAGGCTAGGACTTTATTCCTTGGAGTGCAGGAGGCTGAGAGATGATCTTATAAAGGTCTAGATTATGATTTTCTAAACCTTTGAATATTTCCTATCCATCTGAATATTTCCCTCTGAATATTTCCTATCCATGTACCTGTCCATGGATACTAATTGGAACCATTAGGTGCTAACCAATTGACATTTACCCACTCCAATATTCGGTGAATCAGCTGTTTCTCGATCATATTATATGATTTTCTTTGTCTATAAATAAATAAATAAAGCGTGCGGACATTTCTTCGGCACAGTTTCCTTTCTGAAGGAAATTTCACGTTGTTGCGGTTTCAGAGAGAGGAGATGAGCTGAGCGGTGGGTTTCAGGGTGGAAGTGGTCAGTGCTTGGGTTGGCTGCTCTCACAGAGTGATGAAAGACTTGTGCCTTCTCACTCGACATTTTTTGTTAAGGTGCAAAGACTTTCAATTTGCATGAGCCGAGTGCTGTATTAATGCCACTTGCTCGCACTCTTACGGCCTTGGACTCTTGTTCACTGGGAATTGGATTAACACTGCCCAGACGTGTCTGACATTGGATCCCTCTCAGGCAGCAGAGCAGGCGACTGGGATCCTGTCTGTCTGGGATCAATCTGAAGGACATTAGAGACATGACGGGCCGATGCTCTTACCAATGGTGCCATTCTGCCTCGACCTTTAAATACACTTCAAGAAGTAAGGCCATACAGGGTTCAAATTAACTTGCGTGGAAGAGAGTTCTCAGGGGAGTACTCTCAAGGAATTGTACTTACCAGAGCTTACAGTTCTGCCACCTGTTTCCTTGCTCAACTTAAGACTTTTTCAAGTTGCAATCACACATTCGGCTAACAATGCACACGTTTGTCAACAAAGACGTTTTAATCTTTCTCTGTGATTAACATGTTCCTTATCTACTCTTTTTTATTATGGGAAAAGAATCTCTTATGGATATTAAACCGTTTGCGACTGGGCGTTAGGTGCGACCGCGCGCTCACCAGAAGCCCCGTGGCTTCCCACCCTTCTGTCTAGCACTGGAGAACAATTGATTGAATAGATTGGTTGAAATATACAGCATGGAAACAGGCCCTTCAGCCCACCGAGCCCACACTGACCTTCAATCACCTGTTCACACTAATTTATCTGTCTCAGTCTGAAGAAGGGTCCCAACCAGAAAAGTCACATTTTCATCTATTTCTCCAGAGATGCTACCTGACCCGCTGAGTTAACCAAGCACTTTGTGTCTATCTTCTATGTTACCCCGCTCCTTGCACACTAGGGACAGGGTACAGAGGCCAATTAACTTGAGTTGTGCAAACTCCACACAGACAGCACCCAAGGTCAAGATTGAACCTGGGTCTGTGGTGCTGTGAGGTAGCGGCTCCACCCGCCAATGACTTTGTTGGTTTCACCGCAAGCTGTTTCTATCTCCTTCTATTACAGATTCGATGTCCTTGAACTCAACTTAGCCCTTCAAGGTCTGGAGCCACTGTTAGGCCAAGTCCATAAACGCATCCACTTCCTTCCAAGTTGGACAATAATGAACCAGATGGCTTTTTATGGACAGTGGCCTTATAATATAAGATTTATTTGATTAACTGGATTTAAAGTTCCACAGATGCTGTGGTGGGATTTGAACCCATGCTCTCCAAATCCTGTCTGGTAACATAACCCCTAAAGTGCCGCGCCCATCCGCTGCTGTTGCCTGCCATGGATCGTCTAACTCATCACCATGTGGGAATTGAACAAGGATTATCCTATGGTCTGAATGACTCAGTAACGCACTAAATGTAACCTATCGCATTCAAGGGAGCCTGAATATTTTCCAACAATCGAGCCTGTGCTGGAGTTCCTATTAACTTCAGAAATGCATGAAAATACTAAAGTTGAGGAAGGAGGCACTTGCAAGGATTTGGAGATAAAAGCAGGGTGTCCTAGGACTAGGGTGGTGCGGTGTGGTGTTACATTATTGGATTAGCAGCCAGAGTCCTGGACCATTGATCCACAGAGGTAACATCTCACCGTGGTGTCTTTAGGGATTTGAATTCAAGTAATTGAATAAATCTGAAGTTTTCTTTAAAATGAAAGCTAGCAACAGTAACCATGAAACTGTTGGAGTAACGTTAAAAATCCATCTGGTCCTCCGAGGTCCTTCAGGGAAGGCAATCTGCCAAAATTACTCACTTCAGCTGACGTACGACTCCAGACTCAGCAGCGTGGCCGATATTCAGCTACCTCCTCAGTTGAGGGGCACTTACGCATGAGTCATAAACACCAGCATTGTCAGTGATGTTTACGTCCAGTGAAGGAAACATTTGTGGAAAAACCGATGACTTCTTTCGAAGTTGACTCAGGCAACTTTGGAACTTCTTTGAACGGCATTGTGGTGCAGCGGTAGAGTTGCTGCTTTACCATGCCGGAGACCCGTGTTCCATCCTGACCATGTGTGATGCCTGTATGGAGTTTGTACGATCTCCCCGCGACCTGCGTGGGTTTTTTTCCCCCGAGTGCTTCGGTTTCCACCCACACTCCAAAGACGCTCTTTTTTGTGGGTTAATCCGCTTCAGTACAATTGTAAATTGTCCCTAGTGTGTGAGTGTAGGATAGTGTTAGTGTGTGGGGTGATCGCCGGCCAGCATGGACTCGGTGGGCCGAAGGGCCTGTTTCCACGCTGTGCCTTTAAACCTTCTTCTTCTTCTTTCGTGTGGCGTGCACAGCCTAAAGTTGTTGGACAACCTGTTCTATTTGTGCACGTCGAGTTGATTGCATTAGTTGAAACAGGGCGGACCAAGTGAAGGTTGCAATCTTCCACCCCTCTCTAAAGCTAAGTCTGACTGAGTCTGAAGAAGATTCCCGACCCCAAAACGTCACCCTTCCCCTTTCTCCAGAGACGCTGCCTGACCCGCTGAGTTACACCAGCACTTTGCGTCTGTCTTCAAGCACCTTCGGATGCTGGCTTACAAAAATAGATCCAAAGAGCTGGAGTAACTCATCGGGTCTGAGATGCTCTCCAGAAATGCGGCCTGACTCGCTGAGTTACGCCGGCTCATTGTAGCTTTTTCAACGAGCAGACGCAGACACCATGCGCTAATGTTGGATTGCTTTCCCTGGAGCGTCGCAGGTTGAGAGAAGACCTGATAAAAGTGTGTAAAATTATCAGAGCGTAGAAAGGGTCGACAGTTGGAACCTTTTTCCCAGGGTGTAAATGCCAAATATTAGAGGGCGCAGCTACAAGGTTAGAGGGAGAAAGATGAAAGGAGTTGTACAGAGCAAGGTTTTTAACACAGAGAGTGCTGGGTGCCTGGAACATGCTGCCAGGGATGGTGGTGGAAGCAGATACGATAGTGTCATTAACGAGACACGTGAACAGGTTTGGGAATAGAGGGACAGAAGAGATTAGTTTAAGCAAGAAGGTAGACAAAAATGCTGGAGAATCTCAGCGGGTGAGGCAGCATCTATGGAGCGAAAGGATTCGGGTCGAGACCCGCACCTATTCCCATAGATGCTGCCTCACCCGCTGAGTTTCTTCAGCATTTTTGTCTACCTTCGATTTTTCCAGCATCTGCAGTTTTTCTTAAACATTGAGTTGCAGCAGGTATCATGTTCGCTAAATACTGTGGGCTGAAGAGCTGGTTACTGTGCGGTAATGTTCTATGTTCTAAACATGCTGTATCATACTATGCGGGTGCCAGCACAAAACTTGTGGATGGACTGCACTGTAACGTATAGCCTTCAAATGATGCAAATCTCTCATCGTGCATTAATGCATGAGTTTTGTCCAAAGATAGACACAAAGTGTTGAAGTAACTTAGCGGGTCAGGCAGCATCTCTGGAGGAAAAGGATAGGTGACGTTTTTGGTCGGGACCCTTCGTCAGAAGAATCCTTTTCCTCCAGAGATGCTGCCTGTGCCGCTGAGTTACTCCAGCACTTTCTCTATAAACCAGCATCTACAGTTCTTTGTTTCTATATTCTCAGTTTTATCCAGTTGGCTTCATGCCACAGTGTACACAGCCTATGAGAATTAAAGTGGAAGGGGTGATGACTATATGTAGGAAAGAACTGCAGATGCTGGTTTAAATCGAAGATAGACACAAAATGCTGGACAAAAACCATCAGGGTCTTGAACACTACACAACTCTAAACTAAACTATAAACTTTTATGAATTGCCTTCAGTTGCACTAAGAACTTTGGGATTTTTAGCACGAATTTCGTGGATTAGTTTTTTGTTTATAATATATTATCTGTGTGTGTTATGTTTAGCGGCCTGAAAAAGTGTTATTGTTCCGTTGGCAATTAAACACTCTTGCCTGAAGTCTGAAGAAGGGTCTCGACCCGAAACGTCACCCATTCCTTCTCGCCCCAGATGCTGCTTGTTCCGCTGAGTTACTCCAGCATTTTGGATCTATCTGCGAGGTGGTGACTATATTTTGTGGGTTGCATGCAGGATCCTGTTATGTTGCACTGACAGAGCTTATTCCCCACTCTGTACCAAGAGACATTTAAACCAGGAGCTGCGCTGTTGTGATACTGTCATTACAATGCACCATTGATTGATTGATCGATTGAGTTGAACGTGACAGCTTGGGAACGGACCTTTCAGGCCCACCGAGTCCACGCCGACCATCGATCACACGCTCACGCAAGTCTCACGTTGTCCCACATCTCATCCACTCCCTACACACTTGGAGGGGAAACTTCAACAGGCCAATTAACCGACAAACCTACACGTCCTTGTAATGTTGAGGGAACCCGAGTGAAACCCACCCAGTCACAAGGAGAACATGTAGACTCCACACAGACAGCAGCTGAGGTCAAGATCGAACCTGGGTCTCTGGCACTGTAGGGCAGCAGCACTACCACTGTACCACTGGGCAGTCCTGGTAAACATGCTAGATCTTTGAATTATCCAACCATTAAGGCGACTAAAAGAGTGTCCCTTCTATTCCGATTGGTGAGACAAACACAGGACCACCCTGTTAAAGATTTCTAAGAAGCTGCTTGTGGTTGTCCATGCAAGGAAAGGGCCAAAACTATAAATCCTCCCCAGCCCTCCGCACCCCCCCCTCCCCCCCCCTGGGGAGTCAGAGGAGGTGATTCATACCAGCAACTCTTCCACCCAACCCCTCCTACTTTAGTTCTACAGAAGTCCACACAAACCGCACACTCAGCAACCATTAACGTCATTGTGTTGTCACTAAATACCGAACATGCTGGTTTACTAAAGATCAACACTAAGTGCTGGAGTAACTCTGCTGGTCAGGCACCATCTCTGGAGAGAAGGAATAGGTGATGCCTCGAGTCAGGTCTGAAGAAGGGTCTCGATCCGAAGCCTATTCATTTCCTCCAGAGATACCCGCTGCGTTACTCCTGCACTCTGTGTCTCTTGTTAAATCGTCATCGTGTCACATGGTTCCCATTTTATTTTCATCTCTTTTTATAATCTGAGGGAAGATTGCAGTTCAAATGCTTGCGAGCAGGAGTTAAGCAGAAACACACTCGCACATGACTGCTTTCCCACCCAGGCTTGTGTGAGTTATGCAAGTTTCTTGGCCAGGTCAGTCGGGGGAGTTCCATGAGGGGGAGTCAAATGATTCCAGCTTGGGGAGGAATGGAGCGACTGAGGGGGCTTGAATCACACCTTCTGCAGGGAAACTACAAGAGGCCAAATGAAATCTGCAGGGTAGCCTGAGACAGCCTCCGCTGGAGCTCCAGTCCAATGCGTGGGACAGAGTGTTGACGTCTGAAGAAACTATCGACAAATATTAAATTCAAGCGAGACTTGCTTATGGTCTTTTAACTTTTAACGCAACTTGGCACTTGCGGTCCAGCTGAAATAAGACAGAAAATGTCATTAAAAAAACAGTCACCATAAAAGCACAAACAAAGCACTGTGAGTTGTTTTTTCAAAGGAATAAGGTTCAAGAACAAAGTAGTTACATAAAGCTTGCACAGAACCATGGTTAGACCACACTTGGAGTGCTGCGCGGAGTTCTGCTCTCCCACATTACAAAAGGCACTTGGATGAAGTGCCAAAATGATTTTTGAGGATGATACTGGAATAGTGTCAAGAGGGAATAAGCAGGAAAAGCTCAAAACTGAGAGGTGGTCCCAGTTCAGAGAAGGTTCACACCGTGGTGTCCTGGTCTGACGGTGTTGACTGAGGAGTCAAGTCACATCAAGTTTAGGTCGTAAGTGATAGGAGTAGAATTAGGCCATTCGGCCCATCAATCATGGCTGATCTATCTCGTTTCTCCTAACCCCATTCTCCTGTCTTCTCCCCATAACTTCTGGCACCTATATTAATCAAGAAAAGTTTAGTTTAGTTTAGAGATACAGTACGGAAACTCACCAAGTCACCAACTCACCAAGTCCGCGCCATCCAGCGATCCCCGCACATCAACACTATCTTTCCTGCAACCAGCAACTTCTTATTGAAACAGTGGATTCTGAGGGGGCTTAAGAAGGCAAACGCTGAGAGGCCGTTGCCTCTGGTAAAGGAATCTGGAAGTAGGGAAGTAGATAGGTCTTGATTCGTACGGGTGTCAGGGGTTATGGGGAGATGGCAGGAGAATGGGGTTGAGGGGGAGAGATAGATCAGTCATGATTGAATGGTGGCATAGACATGATGGGTCGAATGGCATCATTCTGCTCCTATCACTTATGAACATATGAAGTCAATCGTTTCAGATAAGGCAAAACTTCTCCTTTCTTGGATCATTAGAAATCTTTGAGATATTTGGAGTTCTTTACCCCAGCGACCCTAGTTTTTTTTGTTTTTTTTGTTTATTTTATTAGAAGTTAATACAGCACACAACAGTTCAGTGGCACCTAATTTTAGGTGCCAACTATGTAATACCGTAATCCATTCTATGTACAACCTCTAGTTTTATGTTATAAGAAAGAAGTAAGCAGAACAAGAAAAAGAAAGCAATAGAAAGGGGAAAAAGTGGAAAAATAGATGGTAGAGAGTAGAAAAACGTGAAGTGTGTATATAAAAAATTAAAAAAAGGAAGAGAGAAAGAGGAAAGTAGAAATAGAAGAGAAGGCCCCTTAAAAGATAATTTTTCAAATCTGTATTCGGAGATGTAGCTCTATCCGCGTCATGAACTGAAATCGGCAATCCTTACGGCACCGCTGCATCACATGATTCCAAAAAGTCGATGAAAGGAGACCAACTCTTTAAGAATTGGTCATATTTATCTATTAGTCGGAGTCTCATTTCTTCAAGGCGTGCTATGTCCATCATATTCCTAATCCACATTTTAACAGTTGGTGTGGTTGTATTTTTCCAAAATTTAAGTATCAATTTCTTTCCAATTATTAACCCATAATTAAAAAAAACATTTTGATCTTTATTTAAATTGGTATCTTCTCCTATTATTCCAAATATAATCCATTCCGTTTTGGGTTCTATTCTTGACTTGAAAATCTTTGTAAATATATCAAATATATCACTCCAAAATTTATTCAACTTTGTACATCCAACAAATGAGTGTGTTATATTAGCGTTTTGAAACAAACATTTATCGCATCTCGGAGAGACGTTTGGATAAAATTTATTCAACCTCGTTTTTGAATAATATAGTCTATGTAATAATTTGAATTGAATTAAATTATGTCTTGCATTAATAGAACAGTTATGTGTATTCATCAAATATTTTTCCCATCTATCCTTCGAGATCTTTGTCATTAGCTCTTGTTCCCAATCTTCCCTTAATGCTTCTGTTGAGGGTGATTCTCTATTTAATATATTATTATAAAAGTATGATATTAATTTTTGTGAATCAGCCTTGATATTCATTGCTTCTTCTAAAGGATTTAAAAATATAGCGACCCTAGTTATTGGATATATTCAAAGTTGAAATAGACGGATTGTGTGAATGCCGGAAATCAGTAGACACAAAGAACTGCAGATGCTGGAATCTTGTGAAAAAAAACTCAACGTGCTGGAGTAATTCAATGGGTCAGGCAGCACCTGTGGAGAACATGGATAGGCAACGTTTCCAGTCAGGTCCTTCCTCAGACTGATGAGAGTCGAGGGGGGGGGGGGGGGGGAGTTGGAAGGGAGGTGGGGGCAGGCCAAAGCCTGGTAAGTGATAGGTGGATGCAGATGAGGGGGGTTGATTGGCAGATGGGTGGAGATGAAAAGGAGACGAAAGGCTGTGAGATGAGGGGAGGAGAGATGTGAATTGTGAGGCCAGAGGAAGGGATGTAGGTGGAAGGGAATGGGGAGAAAGGGAAAGTGAGACAGGATAGTGGATGAGGATCAGGTGGGCCAAAGAGGAGAGAGAAGGTTGTAAAAAAGGATATGAGGGAGTGATAGAGATCGAGCAGGAATGTGGAAATGAGGCCAAGATCACCCCAATTTTATTTGCATGGAGGAGCAGCTCAAAGGGTCGTCTTTCGGTTCCTGTAACCCGATAAAAGTTTTTATAACTTGGAAGAACATCCACATGTGGTAGGTGGAAAGTGGATGACTCTATGATTGGAAGAGTCTAAAACCAGCGGCCATAAGTACTGGAAGATGCTAAGGAGGACTAAGTAATGAAGGAAGAGCTCGCCCAAAAGAAGGCCAGGGACATGGACCTCATCCCACAGGGAGAGGCTGAGGTGCTTGTCGGAAATAAATGAAAGAAAAATGCTAAATACCGCAGATGATGGAAATCTGAAATAAAAGTAGAAAATGCAGAAGTGCAGAAAACACTCAGCAGGCCTGAACTTGGATCAAAGGAGCAGTGAGATAGCAGCAACTCTGTGGCCCTGTCCCGGGATGAGAGCACCAGGTGATCAGTGCACGTTAGTTCAGCGCATCCCTGCAACAAGGCAGGTCCTCTCGCCAATGCATTTGCACTTTAGACTGCTTTGACTGTTTTAGTTCTTTTTATAAACAGTGTTCTCGGGGTATCTAAATCTAAATTTTATTAGTTGTTCAAGTTATGACATCAGATGGAAGCTGCATACCAAATCTCGTTGCACTTATGCGCTATGACAATAAAATATATTATTATTATTATTTTTATTTTTATTTTTAGAATTATGATTATAATTATTATTAATATTATTTTAATTATTTAAAAAATTTAAAGATAATAATAATTAATATTAATATTATTATTATTATTATTATTATTATTATTATTATGATTATTATTATTATTTATTATTATTATTATTATTATCCTTCAGTCAACATCACAAACCAGGTTACAGGACCACCATCGCTATTCCGGCACTTTCTGGATTATCTGTTGTTTTCCAGACCAACAGAGGTCACAGGAAAGCCTCCGAGAGGAGTCCAACAGTACTGGAACAGTCCACCTAGGTCACCGAGGAGCCGAGATACCAGCCCGCAAGGTCGGCCTGGGTAGTCGACTCATGGGAACAGAACTGCCGGCTCTGGCTGGGCCGGAGTTCCAGAGTCCTGGCTGCAGGCGGCAAATTTGACTTCTGGCCGCGGAAGTCACGATGAGGTCGGGATTGGCCTCACCCGGCCTAGGCGCCAGATTTTTAGGAGGGGGGGGGGGTGGTCCGGTGGGGCGGGTGATTTCACCTGCGTTCTCGTGATTTTGCCCAGATTAAAGGAGGTGCCGGACCAACGGATGCCGGAAAATCTAATCAAACTTGAATTTGGATATCACTGCATTATTAGGGGCCAGAACCAGGGGCCACGGTTTAAGAATAAGGGGTAAGCCATTTAGAACGGAGATGCGGAAACACTTTTTCACACAGAGATTGAGAGCCTGTGGAATTCTCTGCCTCAGAGGGCGGTGGAGGCCGATTCTCTGGATACTTTCAAGAGAGAGCTAGATAGGGCTCTTAAAGATAGTGGAGTCAGGGGATATGGGGAGAAGGCAGGAACGGGGTACTGATTGTGGATGATCAGCCATGCTCACATTGAATGGCGGAGCTGGCTCGAAGGGCCGAATGGCCTACTCATGCACCTATTATTTATTGCCTATTGTCTATTACCTGTGGGATCTTGCTGTGGGCAGACTGGTTGCTCGGTAGCTACGACAACTATTCTCTAAATGTACGTCAATAGCTGTAAAGCGCTGGGGAACATTCCACAAAGAGGATATAAAAGGTGCTATTTCAATGCAAATATTTCCTCCAGGCAGCGTATTTACAGAATGACGCAGATCACCACAGGATGTGTACAGGAATGCTGACTAGTTATCTTGAGGCTAAAGGCTCAGTGACGAATTCCCTCTCCGTGCATACTTGTTAGAAAACCTATTGACTGGCTGCGTGGGGAACGCACTGCGTATCCTTCCTGGTGTGAGCCACATGCTACACATTCCTTCCTCACTCAATCACCTTTGCCAAACATGCAGCTGATCATCAGTGTGGTTTACTTAGCCACCCTCCGTGGAGAGCGTGCCTCTCAACTGCTTTGGGCGGTAGAGTCGCTGCCTTACAGCGCCAGAGACCCGGTTTTGATCCTGACTGTGGGTGCTGGCCTGTATGGAGTTTGTACCTTCTCCCCGTGATCTGCGTGGGTTCTCTTCAAGATCTTCGGTTTCCATTCACACTCCAAAGATGTACAATGTTTGTAGGTTCATTGGCTTGGTATAAGTGTTAAAATTGTCCCTGGTGTGTGTAGGATGGCGTTAGTGTGCGGGGATCGCTGGGCCGGCACGGACTCAGTGGGCCGAAGGGCATGTTTCCGTGCTGTGTCTCTAAACTAAACTAATCTAAACTAAACTAAACTGAACTAAACTAAAGTTAACTAGAAACATTCCCAATCTGTGTTTCGTACTGAGCTAGTTATATTTCCTTACAAACTAAATGCAGAAGTCCCCGCCATGAACAGATGTGGGGAACCGCATCCAGAGTGATGAACCTGACCCGGGATGCGGGTCTAAAAGCACCAAGCGACAGTCCAGCATTCTCTCCCAGACTCAGTGGCAGTGTCCAATGGATGGGTGCAATGTATCACAGCACATGCTTTGCACAGTGCAAGGTCCGCTATGGCAAGGTGTGTAAGAAGAAACTGCCCCGGAGATAGACTCAAACAGCTGGAGTAACTCAACGGGTCAGGCGGCATCTCTGGAGAAAAGGAATAGGGGACGTTTCGGGTCGTGACCCTGGGTGTCGAAGGAAAGGGAAACAAGAGATATAGACGGTGATATAGAGAGATATATAGAATGAAATTAATGAAATATATGCAAAAAAATATGGATGATCACGGAAAGATGGAGCCCACAATGGTCCATTGTTGGCTGTGGGCAAGGTGATAACGAATTACACAGAGAGTGGAACTCACTAGGATGACAGTGAAACGAGCCGATAACTTGGGTGGAGGAAGGACAGAGAGAGAGAGAGAGAGGATGCAAGAGTTGCTTGAAATTAGAGAGATCAAAACTCCTACCACTGGGTTGAAAGCTGCCCAAGCATAAAGCCTGGTGCCGAGTGTTGTGGAGATATACTCCTCTGCTTTATCACCAGTTGGAACATAGAACAGTACAGCACAAGAACAGGCCCTTCAGCCCACTATGACTGTGCCAAACATGATGCCAAGCCCAACTCTTGCCCGCCTGCACATAATCCGTATCCCTCCACTTGCATATCCATGTGTTCACTTTAATTGAGTTTAGTTTATTGTCACGTGTAGCGAGGTACAGTGAAAAGCTTTTTGTTGCCAGTCAGTCATTGGAAAGAGGTCACACAATTACAATGGAGCCTAGTAACATGTACAGATTCCATGATAGAGGCAATAACGTTCAGCGCGAGATAAGCTCCGGGAATGCCCAATTAACGATAATCCAAGGGTCTTCATTGAGGTAGATGGGAGGTCAGGACCACTCTCTAAGTTGCTGATAGGATGGTTCAGTTGCCTGATAACAGCTGGGAAGAAAACAAAATAGAGAGAGTACAGAGGAGATTTACTAGAATGTTGCCTGGGTTTCAACAACTAAGTTACAGAGATAGGCTGAATAAGTTAGGTCTTTATTCTCTGGAGCGCAGAAGGTTAAGGGGGGACTTGATAGAGGTCTTTAAAATGATGAGAGGGATAGACAGAGTTGATGTGGACAAGCTTTTCCCTTTGAGAATAGGGAAGATTCAAACAAGAGAACATGACTTCAGAATTAAGGGACAGAAGTTTAGGGGTAATTTGAGGGGGAACTTCTTTACTCAGAGAGTGGTAGCGGTGTGGAATGAGCTTCCAGTGGAAGTGGTGGAGGCAGGTTCATTGGTATAATAGTAAGATTAAACGAGTACTTACCAGTACGAAGTTTGATCTGTATTTTATGAGGAGTTACGATGAGGGATTACGTGAAGAACCCACCCAGCGCGCAGGCGCGGCATACTTCCAAGCAGCGGTGTGGAATCACAGATAGACACTAGTTGAAGTAAAGATAGTGAAGACCAACGAGACATTAGTCCGAATTTGATCTATATAATGAGGGTGGGGTGGGAGCGGAGGGCACGTAATCCCTCATCGTAACTCCTCATAAAATACAGATCAAACTTCGTACTGGTAAGTACTCGTTTAATCTTACTATTTTACTTCGGAGTCACGTGAGTGACTACGTGAAGACTTCAAAGGTCTGTGATTTCAAACCGTGTAACAGTTATATCACTCACTGCCGAAAGATCATCGAGGGAGGAAGTGGTAGCTAGAGACCAACAAGTTTGTTTAGTTATAAAAGAAATATTTATTAACTATAACAAAAACAAAATAGCTCCCATGGGCTTTAAATCATAACTTTGCGGTTTTTAAAACGGTATCCGCAAAGACGTCCTGTTCCATCAGCGGTTTGTTGTAAAATCGTTGGAATGTCGATTCCCTTGACCATCCCGCTGCTCTGAGGATGTGGTCGAGGGGAACCTGCATCCTATCCGCCGCTGAGGTGGACGCTGCCCTGGTTGAATGGGATTTAAAAACATTTGTGTTAATCCCTGCCATGCAGAGGACCTGTTTCAACCATCTGGATAATGTTTGGCTGGTTACCCGTCCAAAAGGCTTTCTGTGGCTAACCCATAAGGCTTTCTCTCTCCCTCTTAGCGTTTGGGTTGTGTCTAGATAATGGTGAAGGTGGGTCACCACACACAGCCTAGGTTCTGGAGGGTAAGCCCGGAAGATCAACCTGTACTTTGATGTACCTGGTCTACTTTGTTTTACCAACCCCGGCATGGTGAAAGTAATGGTATCTGGGGTGGTCACCATGTAGTTCAGATTTAGCTGATGGAGCGACTGAACCCTTTGAGCTGAGACAAGCGCCATGAGCATGAGGGTTTTGTAAGTGGCCTGTTCCAGGCTCAGGGATCCCACCGGAGGCCAACCTCGAAGGTGTGTGAGAACTACACTCACATCCCACATGTGAGTGTATCTAGGTGTAGGGGGTTTGGTATTAAAGATCCCCTTAAGGAGTCTGATGACTAGAGGGTGGGATCCCACACTATGCTGTTCTATCGGCATGAGGTATGCGGACAGTGCGCTCCGAGCCGTATTGATGGCACTGTAGCTCATCTTGAGATCATGGTGCAGGTGGGCCAGGAACTCCAGCACATCCGAGATCGAAGTCGTCTTGTAGGATGTCCCTGCGTCCAGACAGTACTGTTCCCATTTCCTGATGAAGGTCAGGTACTGTTTCTTGGTGGAAACTCGCAGGGATGCCGACATGGTGGTGATTGTTCTGTCTGATAACCCCAATCCCCGGTAAGGCCTGTTCAAAATCTGGAAACCAGGAGTTTCAATTTTTGGTGGCATGGATGGCTAATGCCAGTTACCGGGTGAGTCAATAATTGGGGGTGGTGTTGAAGGACCATTGGTGTCTCTACCACCATGTCGTGGAACATTGGGAACCATGGTTGGGTAGGCCAGTCGGGCACGACCAGAATGCCAGAGGCTGAGTCTGCCTGAATTTTCTGGAGTACCCGACTGATGAGGCAGAAGGGAGGGAAAGCATAGAAAAAGAAATTTCCCCAGTCCAGCGTGAAGGCATCTACCGCTGCTGCCTCTGGGTCTGGTTCCCAAGCCACATACATGGGTAGTTGGTGATTTAACCTAGACGCAAACAAATCTATATCTGGCGTACCATATTGCTTGATAATTTTAGCAAATAATTTTGGGTCCAACATCCATTCGATGTTGTCGTTGAATTTTCGTGACCTGGTGTCCGCCACTAAATTTAGCTTGCCTGGTAAATAGGCAGCTGATAGCCAAATATGTCTCTCGACACACCATTGCCAGATTATAGCAGTTAATTTGTCGCATGATACTGATTTAATGCCACCCATGTGCTGGATATAAGATACTGCCGTAGTGTTGTCGATCATAATTCTAACATGCACGTGCCGCATACCAGATGCATATGCTTTTAGCCCATAAAAGGCGGCGAGCATTTCCAAAAAGTTAATGCCCAGTGATTGTAGTAGCGATGCCTCTGAGTTAGTCCATCTGCCACCTGTGCTGTCTATGGAGTTAGTAGCTCCCCAGCCTAAAGCACTGGCATCCGTTGCAATGGTTATGTTAGGATTGGTTACGGTGATAGGACTGTGACTGTGCCAAATATTGTCAACCCACCACTGAAGTTCTGATTTGGCTTCAGCGGGTAAATCCATTTTGCGATCATAATGCCCCCTATGAAGGCGTAATGCATGAGTCCTTGCTCTTTGTAGATTTTGATAATGCAAGGGCCCATGTTGGGCAGCCGGAAATGCTGCTACTATAGAGCCAATAACTCTGGCTACATGCCGTATTCTAGGTTGCGGTGTAGCAATTAAATGGCTACAAGCTTCAATGAGTGAAACTGTTTTGTTTCTGGGCAGAGTGACAGTCATGTGAATCATGTCAATAGTGAAGCCTAAGTAATCCATGTTAGTAGTAGGCTCCAATATTGATTTATCTGGGTGAAGGATAAAACCCAAAGTTTCAAGGAGTTGTTTAGTGGCTAACACTCCTGCGACAGCTTGTTCCCGTGTTCTTCCTAATATGAGAACATCGTCCAGATAGGCCACTACTAAATGTTTTAGTTCTCTCAATTTCGTCATGGCCACTTTAAGAATTTTCGTAAATAGTCTGGGGGCTGTCGTTAAACCATTGGGCAAAGCTCGGTACTGCCATAGCTGGCCCCTCCAGATAAATTTCAGATATTTAAAGTAATCTTTATGAATGGGTACCAAATAGTAAGCATCTTTGATATCTATGCTTGCCATGTAGTATCCCTTGGAGATCAGTTGTCTGGCAGTGACAAATGTCTCCATTTTGAAATGTTGATACTCAACAGACTGATTGAGTGATGTCAGATCAATAATAATGCGACATCCACCATCTTTTTTGGTTTTGAGAAAAATATTTGATACAAATTCTTGCGGCTCGTGTGTGGTCATTTCTATGATGCCTTTAGCCACGAGCCGATCAAGTTCAGCTTGTCCTTCTACCTTCTCAACTGCCGAGGGAAGGAACACCCTTTGGGGCATGTGCTGAACTGGCGGTTCTACGCCTGGTTTGAACTCAATCTTGTATCCACTAATACTGTTGAGTATAAACTGATTGTTAGTAAGGGAGCACCAAACATGCTTGAAGAACCTCAAACGTCCCCCTGTTAATACTACACCCTTTGTCTGTGTATGTTGACAGGAACCAGACCCACCTACCTCCATGTTCACTTGTGGGGTCGTTTCCGGTGGGTCTGGCCCAAGGTTGTCCGTGTTGGTGCTGCGGTGGGGCGGCGCATCTTCCCACGGCTCCGCCCTGGGCCCCGCTCTAAAAAAGAGCTCTGGGGGTAGTGGGAGGCGGTCACCAGGCTTTCACCAGCTCGGTATCTGCTGGTGGCTGCCGAGGCGTGCGGCCAACTGGGTGTCTTCGCCCTGCTCGGTCCTGGCCCTGCCCTCATGAGGCCTACTGGTTTTGCCGCCTCTTCCAACTCCTTGAGCCTTTTGGCCAGATCCGCACCAAATAGCAGCGCCTGTCGTTCGGGCGCTGGAGCTTTACAGAGGCCGGCATATGTTGGGTTGAGGGCAGGCCTGATGTTGTCCCGCCGTAGGTTGTTTAGCTCATACGTGGTGCTGCACATCAGTGCGAGGGCATCCTGCTGGGGTATGGTCAGGTCTTCATCCCCAACGGACCGAGCAAAGGCGGTGACGGCTGCTGAGTGGAGCTTCAGGACTCGCTGCATTTTTACCTCCTGAGCCCTTATGTGCTGCCCCAGCTGGTTCCAGATCTGCCCATTTACCGTCTTGACCCTCAGCGCCTCGCAATTTTCGGGCGCGATGTAGTTGTCAAGGGCCTGCTGGACAGCCTTGTCCTGCAGCGGGTTGTTGGACAGCCTGTTTATAGTTGCCGCCATTCTGGGTGGCAACACCATCCCAGTTGTTGGTGGTGCCGCATATCGGCCCACTACACCCAGTAGCTCTTCTTCCGGCACGCCCGGCATGCTGACGATATCCTCCGCCTGCCCTTGGGATAGGCCAGCCCAGTCCTGGCCTCCCTTACTGCCCTCGAACATAGAGGGTACAGAAGGGTGTGGAGAGGAGGAGGCCAAAGCCCGTCCTCCTGGGAGATGCCGCATCTCCTCATTAATCATGCGCTCGAGGAGCTGCCTCATGCAGCTTATCCGAGCGTCTCCCCTTTTCGGTGGGGGAGAGTGTTCCCGTTCCTCCGATTCATCGGAGGACACCGGCCGGTCGGTTTTCTGTGTCGCCTTCCTCCCTGTGCGGGGCGTTGAGATCTGCAGCGGCTCGGTGTCGGGTGAGCGGGAGCGTTGAAAAAGCTCCTCCGCTGCGAGAGGCTGCCGTCCCGCTATGGACCCGTCCTCGGGTGGAGTAGGGCAGGCAGTCCTCCTGGCTGGTCGCTTGCGAGAGGCCATTATTCTCTCTAGCGCGACTCTGTAACAAAAAAGGCACTTACCTGAGGTCTCGTCTTTATGCTGCAGCTGGAGAGCCTGGCTCCAGCTGCTGCCGCTGTTGCACTGCTGACGTAATGCCGCGCCTGCGCGCTGGGTGGGTTCTTCACGTAGTCACTCACGTGACTCCGAAGTAAAATTTAAAAATAAATTGGATAGGCATATGGATGAGAAGGGAATGGAGGGTTATGGTATGAGTGCAGGCAGGTGGGACTAAGGGGAAAAAAAGTTGTTAGGCACGTACTTGTAGGGCCGAGATGGCCTGTTTCCGTGCTGTAATTGTTATATGGTTATATGGTTATAAGAATCTGGAGGTGTGCGTTTTCACACTTCTGTACCTCTTGTCTGATGGGAGAGGGGAGAAGAGGGAGTGAGACTCTTAAACCTTATCATTGTATCTGCCTCCACCCACCAACCCTGGCAGCAGGTTTCAGGCACCAACTTCTCTTCGTATAAAAAAAACTTGCCTTGCACATCTCCTTTACACCTTGCCCCTCTCACCTTAAAGCGGTGCTCTCTAATATTTGATATTTCCATCCTGGGAAAAGGTTCTGACTCTGTAAAGTTGTGAACCCCCCGTGACCGTTTCCTCAATTCCAGACTTCAGGGTGTTTAGATTAGTTTAGCATTAGAGATATAGTGCCGAAACAGGCCCTTCGGCCCTCCGAGTCCGTGCGGGCCAGCGATCACCAGTAAACTAGATCTAGAGGGATAGACAGAGTTGACGTGGAAAAGTTTTTCCCACTGAGAGTAGGGAAGATTCAAACAAGGGGACATGACATGAGAATTAAGGGACTGAAGTTTAGGGGTAACATGAGGGGGAACTTCTTTACTCAGAGAGTGGTAGCTGTGTGGAATGAGCTTCCAGTGAAGGTGGTGGAGGCAGGTTCGTTTTTATCATTTAAAAATAAATTGGATAGTTATATGGACGGGAAGGGAATGGAGGGTTATGGTCTGAGCGCAGGTATATGGGACTAGGGGAGATTATGTGTTCGGCACGGACTAGAAGGGTCGAGATGGCCTGTTTCCGTGCTGTAATTGTTATATGGTTATATGGTTATATGGTTACCCTACACACTAGGGACAATTTACAGAAGCCAATTAACCTCCAACCCTCCACGTCATTGGTGTGTGGTAGGAAACCGGAGCACCCGGAGAAAACCCACACGGGCCACGGGGAGAACATACAAACTACGGAAGTGCCCGTAGACAGGATCGAACGCAGGTCTCAGGTGCTGCAAGGCAGCAAACCTACCGCTGCACCAGCTTTGTGCCACTGTGGTGACCTAACCAACCCACAGCCCACATACTGCCAACCCACCTGTAGACGTTGGCAGTAAGGGTGTGTGTGAGGTTTTGCCAGACGTTTCTGGGAGAAGTGTCGAGCCTCCGCGCTATGCCCTGGAGTTAACGACGTGGCCCTCACTGAAAGCCAACTACGAGCAATGCAGCGAACTCCCACAGACATCAATGGAAATGCTGGAGCTGATTTATTCATCAGGTCGGCATGGCGACGCAGCGGGTAGAGTTGATGTCTTGCAGCACCAGAGACCCGGGTTCCACCCTGACCTCCGGTGCTGTCTGTGTGGAGTTTACACGTTCTCCCCGTGACTGCATGAGGTTCCTCTGGATGCTCCGGTTTCCTTCCACATCCCAACCACGTGCGGGTTTCTAGGTTGATTGGCCTCTGTATAAAACGCCCCTAGTGTGTAGGGTGTGGATAAGGAAGTGTGATGACAAAGAACTAGTGTGAACGGGTGATCGATGGCCGGCATGGACTCGGTGGGCCGAAGGGCCTGCTACCATGTTGTATGTTTCAATTTATCAATTCAATTAAAAATTATTATATAAATGTGTTTGTCACCAATAAACATCAGTTCTGTCTTGTCTTGTCCTGTGATACGGGTATCTTTTAGTTTCATTTATCCTTTATCCAAAGGTTTATCTCAAGGGCCTGTTACCATATGGTGTTTTTTAATTCATTTAGTTTAGTTTAGAGATACAGCGCGGAAACAGGCCCTTTGTCCCACCGAGTCTGTGCCGACCTTCAATCCCCGCACATCAACACCACCCACTCCCTACTTAACACTATCCACCACACAACACGATACGATAACGTTGATTCATTCCCGGAGGGATATTGGTCTGCCGACAGTCGCAACACCCCAGGTACACAAGGACTTGATATTAAAAGAGATAACAAAAAGGAAAAGACAAGCGACTGTTGTCTGGCTGCCGTGTACACAGCGCTTTCATCGGAACAAATGAACAAACAAACAAACAAACGAACACAGACTTATCCCCTAAACTAGAGTGCCCCCCCCTCCACACCGGGTCCCCCTTTGTTCTCCCACCGTCCCTTACAGCGGCCCCCCTACGCTGGGCCCCCATCCCCCCTCATTCTTCTAAACAACAGCGAGTACAGGCCCAGTGCCGTCAAACGTTCATCTTAGGTCAACCTACTCATTCCTGGTAAACCTCCTCTGGACCCTCTCCAGAGCCAACACATCCTTCCCCAGATATGGTGCCTAAAATCGCTCACAATATTCCAAATGCGGCCTTATAGAGCCATAGCATTACATCCCTGTTTATGTATACATGCCCACTCAAAATAAATGCTGGCGTGGGAGGAAACCGAAGATCATCCACGCAGGTCACGGGAAGGGCGTAAAAACTGTGTACAGACAGCACCCGTGGTCAGGATCGAACCCGGCTGTCTGGCGCTGTAAAGCAGTAGCTCTACCGCTGCTCCACTGTGCAGCCCGTGTCCAATGCCTGAAAGCCCGTGCTCACTCAGTCTGAACAGTCAGGGGCCTCACGTTGCCAGGAATCGTTCGGGATGTTTGCATGTTCTTTTCACGGTGGCTTTGAGCACATCCTTGAATCTTTTCCTGTCCACCTGGTGATCTCTTCAACAGAGCTCTGCTGACGTCAGTGTGGGCGCTGAGAGTGAACTAAAGCAGATGCACAAGGTGTTGGGTGAACAGCAAATGCTGGAAAAATCCCCCAATGGTTTAAGTCGAAGGCGCGCAACATTTCCAAGGACTAACTTCAACTATTTTATACTGGGTGTGTGTTCCGCATTTCAAAAACTGGCCCGCAGTTTTAATAATTCAGCACGGTCCAGAGAATTCCAATTTTCACTGCCTGTGGAATCGCGTGCAAATATATACAAACTCTCTCTCTCTCTCTCTCTCTCTCTCTCTCTCTCTCTCTCTCTCTCTCTCTCTCTCCTCTCTCTCTCTCTCTCTCCCCCTCCGAACCACTGTAATCTAAGTGTCAGTTCCACAAAGGAAAACAGTTACAGCATTAATTACACAAGTGAGCACACAAGCCCAGGCCAAATATACAAATCCGATGACATGGGGAATTCTGATTTTATAAATCCTCTCCTGTGGCCTGGGTGGAAGGGAAGGTGGAGGAGAATGAATCTTCACTGCCATGCCCAGAATGAGATGGAGGGATTGGGCAGGGTTTTATGTGTAGGAAGGAACTGCAGATGCTGGTTTAAACCGAAGATAGACACAAAAAGCTGGAGTAACTCAACGGGACAGGCAGCATCTCTGGAGAGGAGGAATGGGTGACGTTTCAGTCTGAAGAAGGGTCTCAGAAATGTTACCCGTTCCTTCTCTCCGGAGATGCTACCTGTCCCGCTGATGTTACTCCAGCTTTTTTGTGTCTATGGGCAGGGTTTTTCACTGAGGTCAATTCTATGCCCTGGCCAGATTACAATAATTGCTTCTCCGAGAATCCTCATCTGAAAACCCGTTTTGTATTGCGACATCGAATTAGCCACTGCATGTTTCTGCCAAGAACTGTGTTTGTTTGACAAGTTTTACCAGAACGATGCCTGGATTAGAGGGTTTAGTTTAGTTTAGAGATACAACATGGAATAACATAGAGACATTAGTATTTCGGCCCCTGGGTCCACGCCGACCATCGATCACCCGTTCACACTAGTTCTATGTTATCCCACTTTCGTAACCACTCCTCGCACACTCCTCGCACACCCAGGGCAATTTACAGAGGCCAATTAACCTACAAACCTGTACGTCTTTGGGATGTGGGAGGAAACCAGAACATTCAGAGCAAAGATCCTATAGCGAGCAAGATAGATCACTCAACGAAAAAGACGTAGTACGGTCATGGGCAGATTCATAGGTAAATTTTGGCCCCATTTCCGTAACCGGCTTCCGTCTCCGCACCAAAGATCCCGTAGCGGAGCAAAGATACTAGTGCGGAGACGGAAGCCGGTTACGGAAACATCCTCGTAAAAATAAAAGTTATTTGGGAAATATCTTCTCCTCATTTTCAGAATTATAATTTATTAACACAAACTGTTCCCCTGTAACGGTGATTACACTGCGAGTCGGGTCGGGTCGTGTCGGGTTACTGAAATGGATGAAAAAAAGGCCCACGTTCCGCTCCGTTGCCTACTACACGTCAGCCCATTGCATTTAGAAGGAATGGTCTATCTTACTTGCTATAGGATCTTCGATTCAGAGGAAACTCGCATGGTCACAGGGAGAACGTGCAAACTCCACACAGATAGCACCTGAGGTTAGGATCGAACCCAGGTCATTGGAGAGCCGACGCTGTGGTCCTATTAGTTACATCTCCAATCTACCATGTTAAGCTCAAGACCTTGGTTCAGATGCAGTGGCCTGTCCAAAAGACAGAAATAGATTACCCTCACCCCCAAGTTTAAAAAAAATATTTGGACAGGTACACAAATAGGATACGATTAGAGGGATTTAGGCCAAATGCAGGTAGTTGAGAATAGTGCAGTTGGGTCGAAGGGCCTGTTTCTGAGCAGTATGTGACTCTTGCTGAAGAACGCTTTAGACTTTGGCGGTACAGCGTGGAAACAGAGTTTGTTGCCCACTCAGTCCACGCCTACCAGCGATCGCCCTGTACACCAGCACTATCCTACCCAACTGGGGTAAATTTAGAATTTTGCAGAAGCCAATTACTCTACAAGGGTGTTTAAGAGGGAACTGCAGATGCTGGAGAATCGAAGGTTACACAAAAAAGCTGGAGAAACTCAGCGGGTGCAGCAGCATCTATGGAGCGAAGGAAATAGGCAACGTTTCGGGCCGAAACCCTTCAGGGTTTTGGCCCGAAACGTTGCCTATTTCCTTCGCTCCATAGATGCTGCTGCACCCGCTGAGTTTCTCCAGCTTTTTTGTGTAACCTACTCTACAAGGGTCCGCGCCTTTGGAGTGTGGAAGTGCAGGGAGAACGTACAAAATCCAAACAGACAGCACCTGTAATCAGGATTCAACCTGGGTCTCTGGCGCTGTAAGGTTGTAACTCTACCACTGTGCTGCTCCAATGTTCAATCAGAAAATTCAGCTGCTCCTACAACACACTGCGTTTTGTTGAATTTGAGGTTCAAGTCTGAAGTCTGCAAATGCTGCAAATCTGCCCTGTTCTTACTAAACCGTCACCAGAGTTTAAAGGCAGCATCGGTTCGAGAAATACCGCAAGGACCGAATTTTCAGTGAAACATTTGGGCTAAAATTTAACTCCCACCAGGCTGTGAGAGTGAATTAGATGATTGATATTGAAACACTTGAAAATGAACTAGATGAGTGATTTTTAGGTTTTTAAACTGATTGAACCCTGCACGAAACCAGAGTTACCGCAAAAGACACTCAGTTCTGTAGTTTCCCACTCAGTGTGGAGAAGAGTCTCGACTCTAAACATCACCTGTTCCTTTTCTCCAGATATGCTGCCTGACCCGCTGAGTTACTCCAGCGTTTTGTGCCTTTCTTCGGTGTGAACCAGCATCTGCAGTTCCTTCCTGCTCAGTTGAAGGGAGTGGTCCAGTTATCTTTTCCTCTTCTCTAATCATTCGAGGGATGTGGTTTGGTGGTTCAAAAGATCACCTATCCGTGTTCGCCGGTGTTGTTGCCTGCTCCGCTGAGTTACTCCAGCACTTTGTGTCATATACTGAGCTTGGGTCACATTGGTCACAATACATAAACTTTGCAACCTCGGGCAAAAATGCGCTTTGTTTTCCAAAACATAAAATTTATGTACAACAAAAATTGAAAATGTGCAACGTAATACATTCATACGGCCCTTCGTACGGTGGGGAGAAATATTTCCGTGGCTTACAAGATCGATTTTTCTCTCACCTCTGTTCGGTGAAAAGTAGAGTCAAGAGGTCCAAGGGATCGAGTCATAGAGTCGTAGTGATACAGTGCGGAAACAGGCCCCATGGCCCAACTTGCCCACACCGGCCAACATGTCCCAGCTACACTAGTCCCACCTGCCTGCGCTTGGTACATATCCCTCCAAACACGTCCTGTCCATTTACCTGTCTAACTGTTTCTTAAACGTTGGGATAGTCCCAGCCTCAACTACCTCCTCTGGCAGCCTGTTCTATATACCCACCACCCTTAGTGTGAAAAAATTACCCCTTGAATCCCTATTAATTCTTTTCCCCTTCACCCTGAACCTATGTCCTCAATTCCCCTACTCTGGGCAAGAGACTTTCTGCATCTTCCCGATCTATTCCTCTCATGATTTTATACACCAAGCTGCCCAAACAGCTCAGGATGGGGGGAGGGGGGGGGGGGGGGGGGGGGGGGGATGGGTGGGTTAGTGGGTTGGGGTAGTTCAGCTGGGAGACCCACACCCTTCCTTGTGTCAAACTCAGGAACAGGAGGAGAGGAGGAACGAAAGAACATGCAAATCAGAAAATTGTTTTAAATGTTAAGAAGAAAAGAATTACTGGCTGCAAGAATCAATTTGCAACTGAAATATTGTACCCAGTTCCACCAAGAAAAATATTTAGCTCTATGAAAATAATCTGTGGTTGTTTCGGTTACTTAACCTTGTAGCTGCTGAATAAAACCGATTAGATCTTATGAACAATAATTGTTCCGAATACGGTCTTTGATAATATCTGTCTGTGGCTAACAACTGCCTTTTGAGAGGAAATGTGTTTTTTTTTTCTCAAGCAAATATTATTCATATATGTAGGTTTAGGTTTCATTATTGTCACGTGTATCGAGGTACAGTGAAAAGCTTTGTTCTGCTTTGCCATCCAAATACTATGCTTTGCTTTGCTTTGCTATGGGCGGCACGGTGGCGCAGCGGTAGAGTTTCTGCCTTAAAGTGCAAGAGTCCCGGGTATGATTGTGACTATGGGTGCTGTCTAGGGCATGGACTCAGTGGGCTGAAGGGCCTATTTCCATGCCGTATCTTTAAACTAACCCAAAACACATTTCAAAACCCCCTGGGAAGTCGTGGTTGAAATATTTGCAAAATAAATGAGATTTCCGGACCGAAACGATCAAATATGACCATAGGAACCGATGATCTGGTGTCCAGAGTTAATGATTCAGTTCAGTTTAGTTTGTTATTATCATGTGGGCTGAGGTACAGTGAAAAGCTTTTGTTTGCGTGCTATCCTGTCAAAGAAAGGGCAATATATGATTACAATCAAGCCGTCCACAGTGTACAGATAAAGGATAAAGGGAACATCATTTAGTGCAAGATAAAGTCCGATTAAATTTAATTAAAGATAGTTCAGGTTCCAATGAGGTAGATGGGAGGTCAGGTCCACACTCCAGCTAATGAGGGGACTGTTCAGTTGCCTGATAACAGTCGGGAAGTAACAATCCCTAACAGTTCTGGTCAGAGCCTCTATGTGCAAATTGCTACCCGTTCTGACAAAGGATCTTTGACCTGCCATGTCAGCTCAGTTTCTTTCCCCATAGATACCGCCTGACCCGCTGAGTATTTCTAGCATTTCTGGGTTGTGTTTTATCAATTAGCAGTATTGCACTGGGGAAAAGTCTGGGAACAAGTTACAGCTGATAGCTCGTGCAACAAAGAAAGGCAGTTTATTTAGTAATCAGTCTATATTCAAAGGGAAAAGAAACAGAAGGTGCAGTAACTTCTCCCAATAAAATACTTGGATTCTTGAGGAAGGGTCTTGACCCAAACCATCACCAATTCCTTTCCTCCACAGATGCTGCCTGACCCGCTGAGTACCTCCAATGTTTTGTGTCTATCCGTGATGTAAAGCAGCATCTTCAATTGCCACTTTCATTTCACTGCACATCTCGTATGTGTATGTGACAAATAAACTTGACTTGACTTGACTTGACTTGACTTGATCTGCAGTTCCTTCCTACACAAAATACGTAGAGTGTTGCAGTGGCCACAGGTGGGGTCGTGGATGGAGTGGGCCGCTGGAGGCCCTACAGCAGCCGGAGGAACGGGTAGATTGAACGCCGCTGGAGGTCCCACAGAAGTCGGACGAGTGCGCAGGTCTGCGGTAACACGGAGTGGCGGTGGAACGAACCCACAGCATCGCCAGGCCAGGCCAGGCCAACCCCGGCAAGAGTATCGCCAAGACCGGCGGGGTCGGGGAGTACGGAGCCCCCGCGGGTCCGAGCCCGCGGCCGGCGGAATTTACGGAGCCTGTGGCTACGACTTGGGTCGGCACTACGGAGGCGTCCGGAGAAGACCCGGCAGCGGTAGCGAAGAGTTCATGAGTGGCCGACCGACGGACGAGAACGGACACGTGGAAGTGAGGACACGGCTGGGGGAAGGAACAAAGGAAGACCCCGGCGTAGGGGGTCCGCGGTGAGGGGGGGGGGCGGAAGTGGCGGAGTACAAAGGGGGACCTGGAGCATATACTTTGTAATGTTCTCAGCACCCTTTTGTGGCCTCTATTTGCATACCTTGCAAGCAAAGAATTTCACTGTGACTGTCACATGTGACAATAAAGTATTCATTCAAGACAACGGGCCTTTAAGACTAGGACAAGATTTGATCTTTTTAAAAACTTGATACGTGAAAGGAACAAGATGGCGCCAGGAACGTGGCGATTCGTGGCGTTCTGCTTCAGAAGAAATCATCTACTTAGTTTACACTATAATCGTTGCACTCGTGTTCTTATGTATATTATAATTTGACTGGATTATTGTATGCAAATAAAGCATTTCACTGTATCCAGGTACATTTGACAATTAAGTTAGCACTACTTTTAAAATCCAGATAATTTTCATGGGAAAACACAGTGAATGAAGGATAACCACAATATAAATATTATGTCTGAAACCACTCAGTTACTGACAGAAACATGCTCACTAAACTTGTTATAGAGCAGTGTTGTCTGATCATTTATATTCTGTTTGACTATCATTAGAGGTAATCTGATTGGCTTTAGAATTTAGATTTTAGAGATTCAGCGCGGAAACAGGACGTTCAGCTGACCGACCAGCGATCAGCCTGTGCACTAGTACTATCCCACACACACTAGGGACAAATTATAATTCACCAAAGCCAATTAGCCTACAAACCTGCACGAATGTGGGAGGGAATTAAAGCACCCGGAGAAAACCCATGCGGTCACAGGGAGAACGTACAAACTCCGTACAGACAGCACCCGCAGTCGGGATTGAACCTGTGTCTCTGGTGCTGTAAGGCAGCAACTCTACCGCTGTGCCACCGTGCTGCCACCTACGCTACTGTTTCAGGCCTTACTTGCAATAACCCCCCGGACAACAATGTGACAATACTCAGTGAATCCACATTGGTGACTTGGACCGAGAGAAATATGTTGGTCGGAATACTGAGCGACTAATCTGTTCTTTGTATACTGCATCTAGAAGAAGAGTTCTGACCTGAAACGTCACCTTTCCATATCCTCCAGAGATGCTGCCTGGTGTACTGAGTTACTCCAGCACTTTGTGTCTTTGTTTGTAAACCAGCGTCTGCAGTTCCATGTTTCTACTGGTGCCTCACACTGCTGCCTGTGACTGATTCTACGCACCTAATTTATACGTGAGCATTCATTAACACTGGAGTATATTGCGATTGTGCAGCTTTATAGGACACTGGATGGGCTGCATTCGGATTATTGCATGCAGATCTGGTCGCCCCATTGTAGGAAGGATGTGGGGGCTTTGGTGAGGGTGCAGAATGCTGCATGGATTGGAGGGTATTAGCTACAAGGAGAGGTTGGTCAAACTTGGGTTGTTTTCACTGAAGCATCAGAGCCTGAGGGGAAACCTCATCCCCTCACCCGGGGAAAACCCGCATGGTCACGGTGAGGACATGCAAACTCCGTACAGACAGCACCCATAGTCAGGATCAAACACGTGTCTCTGGCGCTGTAAGGCAGCAACTCTACCACTGCACCACTGTGCCGCTATACAAATACAAATTGTTTATTGTTCATGTCGGTACCATTTATGCGTAAGTTAGTAATGCCCCTGTCCCACTTAGGAAACCTGAACGGGAACCTCTGGAAACTTTGCGCCCCACCCAATGTTTCCGTGCGGTTCCCGGAGGTTGCAGGTGGTTGCCGGAGGTTGCAGGTAGTGGAAGCAGGTAGGGAGACTGACAAAAACCTCCGGGAACCGCACGGAAACCTTGGGTGGGGCGCAAAGTCTCCAGGGGTTTCCGTTCAGGTTTCCTAAGTGGGACAGGGGCATTGCTGTTAATATATTATAGCCATGTCTAGATATTTCTAGTTTTTGCTTTTGGTATGCTTGTGCGTGGGATTTGATACATAGAAGGGGGTGTCTACATCTGTGGAGGCCAGCGCAGACACAGACGAAGGGTTTTGTCCCGAAACGTTGCCTATTTCCTTCGCTCCATAGATGCTGCTGCACCCGCTGAGTTTCTCCAGCACTTTTGTCTACCTTCGATTTTCCAGCATCTGCAGTTCCTTCTTAAACACAGAGATTGGGATTCCGTTTAGCCTCAAGGGATAGTTGAGACAACAGTTTTGGATACGGATGAAACAGTTAGTAAGATTGAAAAATTATAATTTGTATTTAAATAAGAAATACTTAGTATGAATCACTTCTTTGTTTGTACTACTTCAATAAAAGTCCAATTAATCAAGAAACAACGACTGGAATATTCGTTCTCACTAGCTGCGAGTGCGTACGCTATATCTCCACTACATCCCCGAGTAGTAATGGCAATTAAAAGTTGGACGTTGGAAATCTAGAGATTGCCATTCCAGTTCATTGATGAAGAGTGTCTGTCCCTGTCAATTATGCAACAGCATAGTGGAAGGTGGAGATATAAATAAACCTACAGTAATGAAAACCCAATTGTAAATCTTTCAGTTGCATCTTGACATAAAATAGCCCACAGGGATTTTTGCAACAGTAATCTAATTCTGCAATTCAGATAAAAGTCACATTGATAAAGTTACACTTTTGTGGTTTATGATCTTAAAATACTGCCTCGGTCTTCAGAGTATCTGCTCAATCTTGATATGAACCAGCTTAGCTCAAAAGAGAGGCTCATTTACTGTTTGGAAGAAGATTCCGGAGCAGAAGTTCATTCACATAGTCATTGTCAGATAGCACAGAAACAGGCCCTTCAGCCCAACGTGCCTATACCAACCAAGCTTCCCTATCTAAACTGGTCCCATTTCCCTGTGTTTGGCCCATATACCTCCAAACCTTTCACTATCCATGCTTTGTAGACTTTTTTCATTGAATATGTAGTGTGGGTGAGTCTTCTTCTGTTTAATGACAGTGGAAGGATAGGCAGAGACAGCTGGCTGTAGCCTTTGGAAATATAGCATTTGCTTGAAGCTGTTGCTGCCAAGTTTTGGACCTCACAGCTGGTGTTGATCTCAACCTTGTACATCCTCCTCCTCACCTCCAACACAGCTTGGATCTAGCCTGCCGGCCTCGGCTGCACTTGTTAGCACTCTCAAATGGCCACTGTTGACAGTTCTTCAGGCATGCAAGCTCTTTTAGGCCTGAAATCATTCCAGCACATCACAGACTTAAAGGGGAGAATCTCTCTGCGGGGAAGTATTTTCTCGCAAAAATCCACCCTGGCTAAATAAGCAGCAGCCACTGTTTACTGCAGCCGTCAGCAACTGGGTTCAGCAGTCTGAGGAAGGGTCTCGACCCGAAACGTCACCCATTCCTTCTCTCCAGAGATGCTGCCTGTCCCACTGAGTTACTCCAACATTTTGTGTCTGCCTTTGATTTAAACCAGCATCTGCAGTTCTTCCCTACACTTTCGACTTACAGTTTCCATTAATATGTTGGTGATGATCATGCTTATCACATTGATTTAGTTAACTTGCTTATTAAAAACGTTGAGAGAGACCGTTCAGCCCATCAGATCCATGCTAGGTTCCAGCAGAGAAACCCCATCAACCTTAAACATTTCCCTGTGGTTACTTGAGTCACAGAGTTACACAGCACAGAAACAGGCCCTTCGGCCCAGCACGTCCACACTGGCCATCAAGCACCAACCCGACACAAATCCCAATTGATTCAGTGTAGGAAGGCTAGTTTATACAAAGTGCTGGTGAGACTGAGCGGATCAGTGGATATCACTGGAGGAAAATAATTGGTGATGTTTCTGGTCGGTTCCCTTCATCAGAGTGAGCGTAGAGGTGGGGGAACTGGAGGTAGGAAAGGGCCAGAACAAATCAGGGCCGGCAACAGATGACCAAGGACGGGTGGAGCCCACAATGGCCCATTGTTGGCTGGGGAAGAGGTGGTAACGAAGGGACACGGAGATGCGAACAGTGGAACGAGGTTCGATTCGGGTGCTGTCTGTACAGAGTTTGTGCGTTCTCCCCGTGAGTGTTTTGTGTTTCTCTGGGTTTCCTCCCACACTCCAAAGACGTGAAGGTTTGTAGGTTAATTGTCTTCTGTGAATTGTTCCTAGTGTGTAGGATAGAACTAATCAACGGGGAACGTTGGTCGGCGCGGAACCGGTGGGCTGAGGGGCCTATTTCCATGCCGTATTTCTAAAACTACAAAACTAAACAAATGGAGACACAAGGAACTACAGGTGCTGGAATATTATGTTGAGGATAAAGTACAGGGGTAACTCAGCGGGCCAGGTGGCATTTCTGGAACAAATGGACATGCAACCAGTCTGAATAAGGGTCCCGACACAAAACATTGTCTATCCATGTCCTCTCAAGATGATGCACTTAAGATCCAGATGGACTGTTTCTCATGCTGGCAGGATGTGACTAGTGGAAACCACAGGAATTGGTGCTGGAGGAATTTTATTTATTTCATAAATAAAGTTTATTCTTAATACAAAACATATACAAAATCTCTTAATCTATTCTTAGTGTCCATCAATTCAATAGTGTCACACACAGTGCCCTTACATAAAACACCCTTGCCACTCATGTGGCCCCCTGGGGTGATATCCCTTCCCTTCCCTTGTTTGAGGGGTGTCGCCACCGGACCCTGCCACTCAATGTCCAGCAGCGGAAGGGCCCTAGACTGTGGTCCTCCCCCACAGAGCCTTAGCGTTGGTTGCACCGAGCCTCAGTGCGTCCCTCAGCACGTACACCTGCGGTCTAGACTGGGCCAGTCGGCGACATTCCCTCACGGATGTCTCATCGTGCGGGGGGAGCAATGTTTCCAGCAGTCTTGAGAGCGCCTTTCACTGAGCTGATGGTCTTCCAGTAGCACCTGATGTCCATCTCTGAGTGTGTCCCTGGAAACAGCCCGTAAATCAGAGAGTCCTCCATTATGGAGCAGCTTGGGATGAACAGTGACAGGACGTTTGCATCTCCAGACAGTCTCAGCAAAACCACACTCTGTGAAGAGGTGGGCAACCTTCTCCTCTCTGTAGCAGCCGTCCCGAGGGCTGCGTGCATTAGGAGTGAGACTCCGATGTTAGAGGAGGGATCTGATTGTGTTGAGAAAACTGTAAGGGAAAGGCATCCATCCCTTAAGGGCCCGTCCCACTTAGGCAAATTTTTAGGCAACTACAGGTGACCAGCTTGTCGCTACATGTTCACCAGTGGTCGCCGGGAGTCGTCACCTCAGTCGCTCGAATATTTGCAGCGTCTTTCTGGTCGCCGTTAAATTTTCAAAATGGTGAAAACATTTCGGCGATGGGGGTTTGACGCCAATGAGCGTAGCTTGACTTCTCCTGACATAGGTCCTGTCCTAGGCTGCCGCCAGGATGACGTAGGTTGTCGCCGGTTTTTCGGCGATCTCCTACGACCATTACAGTCTCGGGCAGTTGCCTAAAAAATCGCCAAGTGGGGCAGGCCATAACTCAGTCTGCAGGGTTTGAGAATATCAAGTACAAACTTTGCAGTCCAACTGCACATTGAGGAAGTGGCACGCTGGCACAGCGGTAGAGTCTGGCCTTGCAGCGCCAGAGATCCAGGTTTGATCTCTGTACGGAGTTCGTACCTTCTCCCCGTGACCTGCGTAGGTTTTCTCCGAGATCTTCGGTTTCCTCCCACGCTCGAAAGACGAACAGGTTTGCAGGTTATTTGGCTTGGTGTAAATGTAACAATTGTCCCTAGAGTGTGTAGGGTAGTGTTAATGTGCAGGGGTCGCTGGTCATGCAGACTCTGTGGGTCGAAGGGCCTGTTTCGGTGCTGTATCTCTAAATTAAACTAAACTAAACTAAAGTATCGAACAAGCCGTAAAAACATACAGACGCAGAAAAAACACGCTGGATAAAATGGACAAAGCTTTTTTGATAGTAAAATTCTAGGGCAGGCTGCAAATCACACTGTATCACTGCGTGAGTTATTTGACCCAGTATACCTGTCCACAACATTAACATTGCCAAGTTCATAAAGCAAAGAAAATCAATTTTCATCTGCTTTGGGCTGTAATTTTAGAAGATATCCATGCAATGTGGCAATAAAGAATGATCTAAAAATAATACTTTTACTTGGCAGCTCATCTGATCTCAGGAGCAAAAAGCATCAGATCAGGTTTAGAAAGCAGTGCAGTAAAATGTTGTTCATCTTTGTCAAGACACAAAGGGCTGGAGGAACTCAACAGATCGGGCAGCATCTGTGTGGAAATGGAAAGGTGATGATTTGGTTCCGCAGACTGAAGAAGGCTCCCAACCCGAAACGTCATCTGTCCATTCCATCCACAGATGCTGCCTGACCCGTTGAGTTCCTCCAGCCCTTTGTGGTTTGCTCAAGAGTCCAGCATCTGCAGTTCCTTGTGCCCCATGCCAATCTTTGTCCTTTGGTGAGGTCCATTCGCTCGTGTGACAGGCGACGTGTAGCTCGCTGTTGACTTCTGTCGTCGTCCAACACGTTGACACAATTGGTCGCCCGACGCGTCACGGAGTGCATCGTCGCATCGTTTCCGGGGATCGCCACAAGGAGGCTTCTCTCATGATCCCCTTGCTGAGATTAACAGTGGGAGATACACGCCCTGCAAGAACTCCCTTCCCCCCCCCCTAAATAACCAAATGGAATCATAAAACTATCGGTTTGCTCCAGATGCTTTAGTTTCCTCCCACTTTCCAAAGTTTGTAGGTTAATTGGTCTCTTTGAATTGTCACTAGTAGGAAGTAGATGAGAAAGTGGAATAATGGGTGATGGATGGCGAACATGGACTCGATGGGCCGAAGTGCCTATTTCCATGCTGTATCTCTGAAGCGAAACAATGCAAAAGTGGCCATCTGGTCAGCATGGACTCGATGGGCCGAAGGTCCTATTTCCATTCTGTATCTAAACTCTAAATTAATCTCTAAACTTTAAAACTGCGGCATCTTCGAGAGATAAGAGAACATCTCTGTGTACTGTCTCAGTGTATTACTGCTATACGCTTGCACTGTATCTGAGATGCTTATCTAAGATGTATCTTAGCGAGGCTGGCCGAGTTCGGGGCTGGGGCTGTGGTTGCGGTGCGACCCAACTTCCGACCCGACTTTGGAGCCTCGGAGGCTCGGCCGCGGGCCAGTGGACGACAACATCGGGAGCTCGAGTTCTGTTTTCCGGAGCTCCCGCAACTACAGCTGCGTCCGCTGGACTGGAGGGCGGCAGCTTCGACAGCTTCGACCGCCCCGGGCCGCGGAGTTTGAACCGGCCCGTTAACGGAGCTCGGATTCAGCCGCGGGACTTACCATCCATCACCCGGTGGGGCCACAACATCGGAGGCTTGGATTGCCTCAGCGCAGAGGGAAGAGACAATGACTTTGGGACTTTAAACTGTGCTGAGTGTTTGTTATTTATTGTATGTTATGACTGCAGGCTAAACCATTTCGTTGCACTGAAAAGTGCAATGACAATACATTGAATCAAATCAAATCTAAGTGCTTATGTATAGTGATACTTGTATTGAACTGTGTACAAAAATAAATGTCTCTGTGCCTCAGTAAATATCAAAGGTTCCATCTAGTCTTTCAGTGTGGTACTGTCCAACCTCATCACACTTCCCAGCTCACAGTCCGCAACTTTGCAGGTTACTGATTTTTAAAGATTCACTCAAGTAGTCTGCAGGCAGCGAACCCCAGGCCGATGTTCCTGAGTGACGTAGGTTTCATTTCGAGATTGTACCAGATGTTATTTCATCCATCAGGAACAATGCACCTGATGAATCTTCTCCACCAGGTTGTCCTTCAATACAATCCGAGGAATACACTGTGAGTGTGGCACGGTGGCGCAGCGGTAGTGCTGCTGCCTTACAGCGGCAGAGACCCAGGTTCAATCCAGGCTAGGGGTGCTGTCTACACGGTCCATGTGAGTTTTCTCCGGGAGGTCTGGTCTCCTCCCGCACTCCAAAAGACGTGCAGGTTCGGAGGTAAATTGGCTACGGGTAAATTTGTAAATTGTCTCTAGTGTAAGCAAGTGTACAGGGTGTTCACTGGTGAGCATGGGCATGGTAGGCAGAATTGTAATTGTAATTGTAATTGTAAATCTTTATTGTCATTTCCTGAGTATTCGCATACTCAGAGGAAACAAAAAAAACGTTTCTCAACCAGTGTCCATTCAGTTTTCGTTACAAAATAAATAGCAATTAAAATTAAAATACATGTCATGAACAATTTAACCCTCTAATAACATTCAATAACATTCAACAGCCGTTCCGACCGGCAGCGGCACAACAGTGGCTCTGCTGCAGTGTGGGGTGTTTGTGCGCGATACTTGGCAGGGGGGAAAGTTCATTTAACAGTCTTATAGCCTGTGGGAAGAAGCTGAGGAGCATCCTGCTGGTTTTGCAGCTGATGCTCCTGTACCTCTTCCCAGATGGGAGGATGGTGAAAAAGTCATGCGATGGGTGGTAAGGGTCTTTGATGATGGAGATGGCTCTGTTGATGCATCTCTTCTTGTATATGTCCAGCAGGAAGGGGAGTGGAGCACCAATAATCCTGCTTGCGGTCTTCACTATCCTGTCCAGTTGGTGCCGTTCGTACGCCTTGCAGCTCCCGAACCAGGAAGTGATGCCGTATGTCAGTGTGCTCTCGACAGTCCCCCTGTAAAAAGTCCGTAGATGTGTGGTGGGGAGGCCTGCTTTCCGTAGTCTTCGGAGGGGGTGAAGTCGCTGCTGGGCTCTCTTGACCAGAGCTGTGGTGTTGGCCGTGGACGTCAGGCCATCAGACAGGTGTAGTCTGAAGGGCCTGTTTCCACACTATATCTCTGAAGTCTAATGTCTAAATTAGGTAATAATATTTAAAGCGTGCAGGAAGAAACTGCAGACGCTGGGTTACACCGAAGAAAGACACAAAATGCTGGAGTAACTCAGCGGGACAGGCAGCATCTCTGGAGAGAAGGAATGGGTGACATTTCGGGTTGAGACCCTTCTTCAGAATATTTCTATCCAGGTTTTGAATAGTTTCTAGAATTGGGATAATGGTGATCCCAATGGGAACCAAGGCAAAGGATAACATGTCAAAACTTCCGCTTTTAATGAAACTGTGGTTGATGTGTGACTGAACTCCACATTTCCACCGTTGGCCCGGGTTCCTGAAGTCCCTCGGTTAACATCTATCAGTCTCAGATTTAAAACTAATCATCGCCTTTCCATCAATGGCCATCTGGGGGAGAAGGTTTCTGAAATTCACTCCCCAAAAGGCCCAGCTTTGCAGTTCTGGTTTCTGCCTCATAATATCTGGAACGCTCTTATTAGTGTGAAAAAAAAACCTTTGCTGCTACCATCAAGAAGAAGGTACAGGAGCCTAGGAACCGTGACTGACAGGTTGAGGAACAGCTTCTTCCCAGCTATCATCAGGCCCTTGAACACTACACACCCTTACATCAGTGAGGCCTTGTTCCGATCCTGACTACGGGTGCTGTCTGTACGGAGTTTGTGCATTTACCCCATCACCGTGTGGGTTTTCTTCAAGATCTCCAGTTTGTAGATTAATTGGCTTGGTATCAAATGTGAAAATTGTACTTAGTGTGTGTAGGATAATGTTAATGTGTGGGGATCGCTGGTCGGTGCTGACTCGGTGGGGTGAAGGGCCTGTTTCCACGCTGTATCTCTAAACTAAACTAAAAACTAAACAGATAGGCACAAAGTACTGTAGTAACTCAGCTGGTCTGGCAGCATCTCTGGAGACCATGTGCCTGCAAAGACCCCCCTCACCCATGTTAGACCAATTACCTGCCATGCTTTGTCCTGCCTTCCCTTTTCCAGCATTATTCCGCTCCCCTCCCTACAACCATTCCAAGGAAGGGTCTGGAGCCAGAACGTCACCTATCCATGTTCCCCAGAGGCACTGCCTGACCTGCTGAGTCACTCCATCACTTTATGTCAATTATTATGTACCTAAACACTGCGAATGGCTCGATTGTAATCATCTTTCTGCTGACTGGCTAGCACGCGACAAAGGCCTCGGTACACGGGACAATAAACTAAACTGAACTGAACTGAATATGACTCTCTCCGTCTATCGCTTGGCCAGTCTGTGGGACACTTCTCTCGGTTCAGACAAAATCCGATCATGCAGCAAGGACTGCCTGGGTATTAAGCAGCAAGTGGAGTTCGCAGAAAGCAGCAGCAAGGTCTATGATAGCCAACCAGTCAGAACACAGTGTTGGAGTAAACTAGACGTGTTATAAGGTACATGGTTAGGAAAGGGTTGGAGGGATATTGGCCAAGCGCAGGCAAATGGGATGAGGTTGGGTGGAGCATCCTGGTTGGAGTGGACAAGTTTAATTTTATGATCATGAATTAACTTAGCTCAGGATGTAAACATCCAAATCTAAGCACCTCAGACCCAGATTAGGCAGTGAACTGACCAACTGACCTTGTGAAGAAAGGAACTACAGGTGTTGGTTTAGACTGAAGATAGACACAAAAAGCTGGACTAACTCAGCGGGTCTGGCAACATCTCCGGAGCAAAGGAACAGGAGATGCTTCGGGTCGAGACCCTGCTTCAGACTGAGAGTCGGGAGAGAGAATGAAAAGTAAAGGGGCTGTCCCACTTGGGCGTCATCTAATGACCGCCAAATGGGACAGGCCCTGGACAAAAAACAAATGAATGAAATGTATGAAAAGAACAACTCAAAGGCAGCAACGATGATTAAGGAAAGTTAGAGCACACAATCGTTTGAGTCAATAGACAATAGGTGCAGGAGTAGGCCATTCGGCCCTTCAGGCCAGCACCATGTCCGGTTCACGTTCATTTCTTTGGACTGCTATTCTCTTCGTCTGGAAATTAATAATTCAAAACATTTCCTCTGGGCTTAACACATATGCAAGTTTTCAGGAGGACCTGGTGTCCCTAAGCATGTCACGCAAGTCAAGAATTTAAATAAGAATGCTTAGAGATTTGACTTCAGGTGCCATTGGCCTGTGCACAAGGCTGGCAGCTTCAGAACTACGGCAGTTAGCTGCAATTAGACATCTCCTAGCAACCTGACGTTAACGACATTCAGAGCAATGAGGGGAAGGTAAAAAAAGACATGCAATTAGACGTCACCTTTGCATAGCGTTCAGAAAGTCCTAAAGCATTTTCCAGCCATCGTTGCCACTTTGTCACTTTTGTAGCAAAGTTAGTTGGCAACTTGGGCTCAACAATTTCCCAAAAGAAGCCAGTGTGGTAATGACCAAATAGTTTATTTCATTAATAACGGGTGCACTGCTAGCAACTCATTGAAGGTGGCGTGGCGATAGAGTTGCTGCCTTACGGCACCAGAGACCCAGGTTCGATCCTGACTATGAGTGCTTGTCTGTACGGAGTTTGTACGTTCTCCCCGTGACCTGCGTGGGTTTTTTTTCCGAGATCTTCAGTTTCCTCCCACACTCCAAAGATGTACAGATTTCTAGGTTAATTGACTTGTTGCTTAATTGACTTGGCATAAATGTAAAATTGTCCCCAGTGTGTGTGGGATAGTATTAATGTGCGGGGATCGCTGGTCAGTGGGCCAAAGGGCCTGTTTCTACACTGTATTGCTAAACTAAACTAAACTCCCCTTTTTTTAAAATCAAAATAGTGACATGGGACCTGTTCCTGCAAGCTTGTAGGCTTGGGTAATAGGGAGAGGTTAAATAGGCTGGGACATTTTTTTTCTTTGGAGAACAGGGGGCTGAGGGATGACCTTATTGAGGTGTATAAGATTGGGAGAGGCATGGATGAAATGACCACTCAGTCTTTTTCCCTGGGTAGAGGATTCTCACTAGAGAGCATAGGCTTAATGGGAAAGAGGAAAGATTTAAAGGGGACATCAGGTACAACATGTTCACCCAGAAGGTAATCCATATGTGACAGGAGCTGCCATAAGTTTAGATTCAGATTCAATTTTAATTGTCATTGTCAGTGTACAGTACAGAGACAACGAAATGCATTTGACAACGAAATGCATTTAGTTTAGTTTAGTTTAATTCCATTTAGTTTAGTTTAGTTTAGGGATACAGCATGGAAATAGGCCCTTCGGCCCAGCGAGGCCGAGCCGGCCAGCGATCACCCGTACACTAGTTCTGTCCTACACACTAGGGACAATACTTACAGAAGCCAATTAACCTACAAACATGCGCGTCTTTGGAGTATGGGAGGAAACCAGAGCACCTGGAGAAAACCCACGAGGTCACATGAAGAACATACAAACTCTGTATAGACGGTGCCTGTAGTCAGGGATCGAACCCGGGTCTCCAGCACTGTATGGCAGCAATTCTACCGCTGTGCCACCGGGCCTGCCAGCCAGAATCTATAGAATGGATACAATTGTGACTTTTAAAAGACATTTGGACAGATATATGGAAAGGAAGGGTTTAGGAAGGCTATAGGCCAAATGCTGGCCCAATATGGCAACACTTGGCATGGACAAGGTGGGCCGAAGGGCCTGTTTCCATGCTGTCCAGCTCTATCAGCTGGAAGAACTTGGCGAATGTCACATCGAAACTCAGATGTTTGGCTGCTCTCAGAAATTTGTGGCGTTTTGATGCCAGTTGTTGGAATGAAATGCTGTTTTGTTTGCTTCCCCTTGTGCTTGTGAAGTGGGATTGTATGATCCCGTCTTGCATCTATGCACAAGGGGCCTCAAGGGAAAAATCTACAAAAGACTGCAAACTCTTCATGACCAATCCCCTCATCCTGACAGCGGACAACTCCGTGGTTACAAAGCATCCAGAATAGCTGTTCAGCAAATCAAATCTCTGCCACCGCAGCTCTTGTGCGGATTTGAAAAAAAATGGCAAGAAATCCAAGAAATTGTGCGGCACGGTGGCGCAGCGGTAGAGTTGCTTCATTACATCACCAGAGTCCCGGGTTAGATCCCGGCTGCGGGTGCTGCTTGTATGGAGTTTGAACGTTCTACCCCGTGACCTGTGTGGGTTTTTTCCGGATGCTCCGGTTTCCTCCCACACTCCAAAGACGTACAGGTTTGTAGGCTAATTGGCTTGGTGCCATTGTAAATTGTCACCTGGTGTGTGTAGGATAGTGTTAGTGTGTGGGGATCGCTGGCTGGTCAGGCTCAGTGGGCGGGAGGGAATGTTTCCGAGTTGTATGTCTAAACTAAACTAAACTATAATCCAATTAATTTCCATCATGCATTAAACATTCCCAAGTACTTCCAAAGTGTAGTCACTATTGTACTCAGCCATAGAATTGTGCAGCAGAGTCCACTACATCTATACCTATTGGTACTTCATGGTTAGCATGGAAATGATGGGCTGAATGGCCTGTTTCTAAGCTGCATGTCTCTATGATCCTACAACCATGCAAAATCCAACTGCTCCCTGTTTCCTTCTCTGCCTGAGACTGGGAAACAATGTTGGGCTTTCTGGTGTGTAAACCTAGGGCCACAGACAGCTGGAGAAACCAGGATATTTCTCATGATGCAGCTTTGTAGGACTTTGGGCAGGCAGCATTTGGTGTATTGCGTGCAGTTCTGGTCGCCCCATTACAGGAAAGATGTGGACGCTTCGGAGAGGGTGCAGAGGAGGTTTAGCAGAACGCTGCCTGGATTACAGGGTTTCAGTTGCAGGGAGAGGTTGAATAGACTTGGATCGTTTTCTCTGGTATACCGGCGGTTGAGGGGTGGACATGATAGAAGTATATAAAGTTATGAGAGGCATAGACAGGGTAGACAGTCAGAACCTTATTTGCAGAGTGCAAATGTCCAACACTAGAGGCCATAGCTGTAATGTGAGAGGGAGAAAGTTTAACAGAGATACGGGGGGCAAGTAATAAACAAGACGTGGTGGGGGGCTGGAACACTTTGCAGGGGTGGTGCTGGAGGCAGGTACGATAGTGGTTTGGACAGGCACATGGAAATACAGGGAATAGAGGGAAATAGCTCATATGAAGGCAGATAAGATCAGTTCAGCTAGGCATCATGTTTGGCATAGACATTGGGGGCTAAAGGACCCATTCCTGTGCTGTACTGTTCTATGTTGCAAGAACAAATCTTCTATAGCTGCTGGAGGAAGCTGGAGAAGCAAATCCAAATACATTCTTCAAAGGCAGATATATAGATAGGAAAGGTATAGAGGCTAATGGACCAAATGCAGGCAAATGAGACTAGCCCAGAATATGCCAATTGGGTTGGCATAGACAAGGTGGGCCAAAGGGTCTGTTTCTGAGATGCACATGATATGTGCACATTTACACCTCCTAGTCAGACACAAAATGCTGGAGTAACTCAGCGGGACAGGCAGCATCTCTGGAGCGGAGGAATGGGTGATGCCTTGGGTCGAGACCCTTCTTCAGACCCGAGACGTCATCTGTTCCTTCTCTCCAGAGATGCTGCCTGTCCCACTGAGTTACTCCAGCATTTTGTGTCGATCTTCGGTTTAAACCAGCACCTGCAGCTCCTTCCCACACAAAGGGTTAAGCAGCCCGTTTGTTAACGGAAAGAATTCCAACTTAACAGTTAGTACTCAGCTGCCCCCAGAGCTGATTGTGAGCCAGCCCTCTAGATATTTCTTTGGTCTCTCTATTTAACTTTCTCAGGCTGCAATAAATCACTTCCATTACTAAGCACGCACTGAAGAATAGATTGTGCAGAGGGTGTGTTTAGCATTGTCTTCCCACTGAACCGTCCACTGTACAAGAGCCCTGGCTTATCACCAGAATGCCCTTTCTATACCACATTAAAGGGAAGTGCCGGGACTGGTTGGCTTACACAAGATTCTTTTTACATTAAGCCCCATTTGAGCTGATAAGGAATGATTGAGCACAGCAGAAAGCTTTTTATATTGTTGCGATTTTAAACATGGGTCTTTCGGCTGAGGCTGGGCTGACAAAGGTGGCATTTTCAATAGGACACGAAAGTCCCCAATCTCCGGCGAAAGGTCAACGTCGGATGGGGACACAGGAAAGTGCAGATGGTGGAATCTTGATCAACACACAAAGTGCTGGAGGAACTCAGCAGGTCAGGCAGCGGATGAGCAGGGTATGGGCAGGCGATCTTTCGAGTCGGGACCCTTCTTCATCCCATCATGTATATCCCATCTATACTCCTGACATGCTTTTGAAATAGACACAAAGCGTTGGAGCAACTCAGCGGGTCAGGCAGCAAGCATCTTTGGAGAAAAATAAAGAGATGCTTCAGAGATCCTGCCTGACTCTCTGAGTTACTCCAGCACTTTGTGTCTATCTTCGGTATAAACCAGCATCTGCAGTTCCTTCCAACACATTGTGTCTTAGAGATGCTGGAGTGAGTCTGATGGACTGATACTGAGAAAACCGCAGCTAATGACACACCCACACAGATCTTCGGTCAGTCAAAAAAAGGTATTGAAAAAAACAAACTTCATAGACCTTGCTAGCTAGGTACATGTGACATCATGTACTTTCAGCCCATTGAGTTAGCATTCTGGGCTATTCCCATTTGCCTGCATTTGGCCCATATTCTTCGCAGCTCGGCCATCTGACCCGAAACATCACCTATTCCTTTTCTCCAGAGGAGCTGCCTGACCTGCTTGTTTCAGGTTAGGACCCTGTTTCAGACTTCACAAATCACCCATATGCCTCCGCTATGGAAACAAATGACCGTGGTGCTTCTCCACCCAGGGGTCGCGAGCGTGCAACCTAGGCTGAGGTCCAGGAGCAAACGTGCTCAGCTTTTTGGAATACTCTTTTCCAGATGTGCCGTGACTCCTTTGGTGGAGGCAAAGTTTCCCTCCAGGATGGGATATTCTGAAGGTGATCAGGGCAGGACTCCACCGTATGTTGGCCAATATTCATATCTCTGTCAAATTCACTGGAGGACATATTCATGCTGATGTCTGCATCTCTCATCAAGGATCGCCACCATTCAGCCCATGCCTTCTTCTCACCGCTACCATCGTGTGCAGGAGGTGAAGAAGCCTGAAGTCCCACACCGCCAGGTCTAGGAACAGCTACTTTCCCACAACCAGTGGCGTAGCATGGGGAGGGGAGGGCCAGAGGGGCGGTTGCCCCGGGCGCTAAATTTTTAGGGGCGCAAAAAAAGTGTTGGATAAAAAAATATATATAAAATGGCAAAACATTTTGTTCTAAAGGCACACTGCACCTCTTTGGCAGCCTTCCCCTGAATTATTGTAATAAAATGTAATTTTTTTTGCCATTTTATAATTTTTTTTATCCAACAATTTTTTTGCGCCCCTAAAAAGTCTTAAGTCTTTGTCTCATCCCTTCTTATTCTCCCTCTGCGCCGAGGCCGCTGCCGCTGTCCCAGCCGCCGCTGTCGTTCCACTGGGCCCGCGGTCGGGTCGAGTGGCCGCTGCCGCCGGAACGTGCCCCAGCTCCGAGTTCTGGTCGCCGCTGTCCCAGCTCCGAGGCCAGGTCGCCACTGCCGCTGCCGCCAGCCCCGCTCCGAGGCCGTGTGGCCACTGCCGCCGCCCCCGCTCCGAGGCCAGGCCAGGCCAGCCGCTGTCGCTGCCGCTGCCGCTGCCGCTGCCGCCGTCCGCTCTGAGGCCAGGCCGCTGCCGCCGCTGCCGTCCCAGCTCCGATGCCGGGCGGCCGCTGTCCCAGCTCCGAGGCCAGGCCGCTGCCGCTGTCAAAGCCGCCGCTGCCGCTGCCCAGCTCCGAGTTCTGGTCGCCGCTGCCGCTGCCGCTGCCCCAGCTCCGAGGCCGCCAGCTCCGCCATTAGGCCTCGGCGCAGGCGGAGACGGGGGATACGACAAAATAAGTCACATCCCCCGAAGGAAGAGACCAAAAACGTGTGCCCCCCCCACCTTGGATTTATAACAGCTCATGGGCCATGGCGAGCTAATGAGGAGGCACAATATTTTAAACTGCCCCGGGCGCTCAAAACCCACTCTACGCCATTGCCCACAACTATCTGGCTCTTGAACCAACCAGTACAACCTTATCCCTACCTCAACAACAGAGCACTAAAACCTCTTGCAATATATTTATTTTCTAATTATGTTTTTGCACTGACATCTTGTTTCCTGCAGTCTTCTTTCTTTTACAATTCATGTGTAATTTATGTATAATTTGTACACAATTTAAATGTTTTTTGCGCGCTATCTGAGTCTACGCACCTATGACCAATGGTTTAATGATTCTTTATTGCCACGTGTGCACAGCACAGTGAGATTCCTTTGCACAACCCAAAGACGTGCAGCTTTGTAGGTCAATTGGCTTGGTAAATGTGAAAATTGTCCTTGGTGTGTGTAGGATAGTGTTAGTGCGCGGTGATCGCTGGTCGGCGTGGACCCGGTGGGCCGAAGGGCCTGTTTTCGCGCTGTAGCTCTCAACTAAATGAAACTAAACCCACATGTTTTGGCGCTGATTACAAATAAAAAGTCCAAAGTCCAAAGCAGGATTTTTATTGCACTGCTACCTCACCAGACTCGTGCAAACGGCAATAAATTCAGCTTGACCCGACGTGACTTCAGCTAACTTGGCACAGAAGGGATGCTGCATTTCTTGCCCACACTTCGGAAAGCGTTTAATTGACTGTGAGGTTCATTGGGCGGCCGTGAAAGTTGTTTCTTTTTATTTTACTGCAGTATTTATGCTATTACCTGTTGAGTGTTTGACAGCCACTTGTGACAGGTTTCAGATCCAAACAGCCCTTTTAACCTCCTCCCTGAAGCTCCCAACGCTGTTCTTGACTCCCTGCCCTTTTGTGACTGCCTCCCGGCCTCCCCTGGCTGTTCACATCGTTAATCCTTCTCTGGCAAGTTGCTATTTCCTCACGGAAATGCAGAACTGCAGACCACGGTTCATTTCCACAACCCCCACCTTCTCCTGGGGAACCATTTGCATTTGGGTCGCGACCAACCTAAGGATAAATGATGCTGAAAGATACTGGGATCGCTGGACACTATTGTTTGCAGGCTGTTTGGCCCTTCACCTGTTTGCACTAGTTCTATCTTATCTCACTTTCTCACCCCCGCAGTCATATGGACAGCGCCCGTAGTCAGGATCCAACCCGGGTCTCTGGCGCCGTAAAGCAGCAACTCTACCAATGCGCCACCATGCCACCCCTCCAGAGATCTGCATGCTCAGCAACTTGAAGCTGTCGACTCTCTCCACCGCTTTCCCATCGATGAAGGCAGGCTTGTCCATCCCTGACCTCCCTCTTCTGAAGTCCTTGGTCATGTTGACTGATGCTTATGTCGTAGCCCACTGATGTCATAGAGTCACAGAGTGATACAGTGTGGAGACAGGCCCTTCGGCCCAACTTGCCCATACTGGCCAACAGTGTCCCAGCTACATCGGTCCCACCTGCCTGCGCTTGGTCTATATCCCTCCAAACTTGTCCTATCCGTGTACCTGTCCCCAACTTTACTAGTACTTCACCCTGTACGTATCTGGCACATTACTCAACGGGCAGGAGATGAAGGAGTACAGGGTGAGGGGGGGGGGGGGGGGGGGGGGGGGGGGGGGTGGGGGGGGATGTTGTTCTCTTCAAGCTGTCCCGATGATGTTCGGTACACTTCCAATTGTAACGTGTGGGGAGCAGCTACATCTCCTGCTGTCAGGAGCACCCTTGGGGTCAAGGAAAGAGAGTTCAGGTCGCTGCCCTGTTTCCACCACCACACACAAGAAGCGACAAGCCAGGCACCATTGTATGCAGATGCCGAGAAGTGTGTTCAGCTCTGGCTGAACAACGTCTAATCTTGTGTGTGGACTCGACAAGAAGAAGAAGCACCTTCTGCCTGGAACAAGGGGCCACTCATTGCTCCATGATAAAACAACTCAAGTTCCAAGGAGTCAAGGACTCTTGTCCACGAGATCGAGCCGACCCCTTGTGCTACCCGCCACCCATCATGTCAGAATCCTCGCCAACCTTCCTCACCCTGTAACGCCAGACCTGAACTTGCTCCTCTCGTTCTTTTTTTCTTATTTTTTAATTTTTTATTAGAAGTACAATAATGCAGTACATTCGTATCTAATACATAATGAGATATTACAGTTCATGTACAGCTTCTTGTTTCAAATTTAACAGAATAGAACAGAAAATGAGACAAGCCAAGATAGAGAAGAAAAGAATATCATAAGCCGTTCTTTACTTTGCTTGAGGCCCTGTCCAAATATTCCGTATAATTATACATTTGCATGTATAACTGTTGGTTCAAGGCAGTACATAATCTGTCACCCTGATCACGAACATCTTATGAGGTTGGTTATAGCAGATACACAAATAATTGGGCAATAACTCTATTTGATGCAAACTATCTCAGAATTACAAAAACAGGGCTGCACAGTGTCTCAACGACAGAGCTACGTTTGGCCCATATCCCTTTAAACCTGTCCTATCCGTGTACCTGTCTATCTGTTTCCTAAACGTTGCGATAGCCCCTGCCTCAACTACTTCCTCTGGCAGTTCGTTCCACACATCCACCACTCCTTGTGTGAAAAAGTTATCTCTCAGGTTCCTATTAAACCTTTCCTCACCTCAAACCTGTGTCGTCTGTTCCTTGATTCCCCTACTCTAGGCAAGAGACTCTGTGTGTCTGCCTGATCTGTACCTTATACCTTGCACCTTGTACCTGCCGAAGAGTCCACCAGGAACTATATTGGAAGTTGGACAATTTTATACCGGACATTTAAAAAAAAAAATTTTTATCAAGCCAATTAACCAACAAACCTGTACGTCCTTGGAATGTGGGAGGAAACCAAAGATAAAGATTTGAGTATAGGAGCAGGGAGGTTCTACTGCAGTTGTACAGGGTCTTGGTGAGACCACACCTGGAGTATTGCGTACAGTTTTGGTCTCCAAATCTGAGGAAAGACATTGTTGCCATGTTGCCATAGAGGGAGTACAGAGAAGGTTCACCAGGCTGATTCCTGGGATGTCAGGACTTTCATATGAAGAAAGACTGGATAGACTCGGCTTGTACTCGCTAGAATTTAGAAGATTGAGGGGGGATCTTATAGAAACTTACAAAATTCTTAAGGGGTTGGACAGGCTAGATGCAGGAAGATTGTTCCCGATGTTGGGGAAGTCCATGACAAGGGGTCACAGTTTAAGGATACGGGGGAAATCATTTTGGACCGAGATGAGGAAAACATTTTTCACACAGAGAGTGGTGAATCTCTGGAATTCTCTGCCACAGAGAGTAGTTGAGGCGAGTTCGTTGGCTATATTTAAGAGTGAGTTAGATGTGGCTCTTGTGGCTAAAGGGATCAGGGGGTATGGAGAGAAGGCAGGTACAGGATACTGAGTTGGATGATCAGCCATGATCATATTGAATGGCGGTGCAGGCTCGAAGGGCCGAATGGCCTACTCCTGCACCTATTTTCTATGTTTCTATGTTTCTATCTCAGAGAAAACCCACGCAGTTCACGGGGAGAACGTACAAGGTCTGTGCAGACAGCGCCCGTAGTCGGGATCGAATCCGGGTCACCGGCGCTGCATTTTGCTGTGAGGCTGCAACTCTACCGCTGTGCCACCGTGACTGCCCTCTCATGATTTTGCAGATAGTAGCAGACAGTCCGAAGCAGATAGTTTGTTGCTCCAGTTTCTACTCTTAACTTGGCATTTTACTTGGCACGGATGGGCCAAAGGGCCTGTTTCTGTGGTCTACTGTCCCATGTTCTATGTTACGTTAGTCTTCCTCCGGCATTGTAAACTGTGCTCCAATATTACAAACCTCTCTAGTTTATTGCAATCACGCAAATATATACGGTGGGAAAAGAAATTATATATTTTAATTAAAAGCCTTTGAGGGAGTAATGTAAACGAATGCCACGGTTGGGCGCAGTTGCCAAACCCATGTAAATGATCCTCCTCCTCCTCATCTGATTTCCTTGATTTACACACCTTTCCTTGCTTTGAATCTTTGAACATTTCTTACTCCACTAGAGTGAATGCAAAGCCCCTTCCCGGGGTTGGAGAATCAAGAACTCGAGGCATACATTTAAGGTGAGAGGGAACCATTTAGAATCATAGTCATAAAGTGTTTAAGAAGGAACTGCAGATGCTGGAAAATCGAAGGTAGACAAAAATGCTGGAGAAACTCAGCGGGCGCAGCAGCATCTGTGGAGCGAAGGAAATAGGCAACGTTTCGTGCCGAAACGTTGCCTATTTCCTTCGCTCCACAGATGCTGCTGCACCCACTGAGTTTCTCCAGCATTTTTGTCTACCTTAGAATCATAGTCAGACTAGAACATCATTGGGATTACTTGTAGAGAGAACAATATGATTCATAGAATCAAACAGGCGACCCTCAGCCCAATGTGCCCATGCTGACCAACGTGCCCCATCTACATTAGTCCCACATGATTGTGTTTGGTCCATATCCTTTTAATCCTCTCGTATCCATGTACCTGTCCAAATGTTTTTTATTGACTCTTGTGCTAATGACAACCAATACCTCCTCTAGCAGCTGGTTCCAGATACCTACCACCCTCTGTGTAAAAAAATATTGCCCTACAGGTTCCTATTAAAACTCCCCCCCCCCCCTCACCTTAAACCTATGTCCACTGGTTCTTGAGGTTTAACAGGAACCCGAGGGCCAACTTTCTCACGGAGGGTATATGGAACGAGCTGCCGGAGGATGCAGTTGAGGAAGGCACTGTAACAACATTTAAGGGATATTTGGACAGGTCCAGGGATCGAAAAGGTTTAGAGGCAGCTAAATGTGGCCAAATGGAACCAGACTGACTCTCTGACTCTAAATGTCTCCCCTTCGCATCTTAAATCCATGCCCTCTAGTTAATGTTGTCACGGCTCCAGGGCCTGGGCTACAGGGAGAGGTTGAACAGGATAGGGCTTTAATCCTTTGAGCGCAGGAGGAAGAGGGGTGATATTATAGAGGTGTACAAAATCGTGGGAGCAATAATAGCTCGGGCAAACGCACAGAGTCTCTTGTGTTTAAGAAGGAACTGCAGATGCTGGAAAATCGAAGGTAAACAAAAATGCAAAAATGCCGAAGGAAATAGGCAACGTTTCGGGCCGAAACCCTAGAAGAGGTTTCGGCCCAAAACGTTGCCTATTTCCTTCGCTCCATAGATGCTGCTGCACCCGCTGAGTTTCTCCAGCTTTTTTTTTGCACAAAGTCTCTTGCCCAGAGTAGGGGAATCGAGAGTCGGAGCACATAGGTTTAAGGTGAGGAGGGGAAAGATTTAATAGGAACCTGAGGGGTAACCTTTTTACACAAAGGGTGGTGGGTGTAAGGAAAGAGCTGCTGGTGGAGGTAGTTGTAGCAGATACTATCGCAGTGTTTAAGAAACATTTAGACAGGTACATGAATAGGATAGGTTTAGAAGGATATGGACCAAATGCAGGCCGGTGAGACTAGTTTGGTCAGCATGGGCAAGTTAGGCCGGAAGGCCTGTTTCAACGCTATATGAATCTATGATTCTATAACTTAGATGAGGATCCTGGTCATCATGGCTAAGTTGGGCCGAATGGCCTGTTTCCATGCTGTATGACTCCGTGACTATTGAACTTACTGGCATCACACCATTGTAGAAGTGGTGGCAGCCACCCATGAATCCTCTAATAAACTGACTTGGCTGCCTGCCATCAGAAACCACAAGAAATGACATTTCACTGGCACCTTTCACAAGTCCACGAAGCTGCAAAGATAATGTCGCAACGCCGGCAGCAATTTGCACACGGCAAGATCCCGCAAACTGCCTCAATAGGTCAGGCAGCATCTCTGCAGAGCATGATGTTTCAGATCAGGACCTTTCTTCAGAAGAAGTCTGAAGAAGAGAAGGCTCTGAAGAAGGGTCCCAACCAGAAATATCACCTATCCGTGTTCTCCCGAGATGCTGTCTGACCTGCTGAGTTACTCCAGCACTATGTGTCACTTTTGTTTAAGAGTTACCTTCTGCTGCTTTCTCAATTATCAGTGATTAAAAAAAAAACAGCAAGACGTCAGACCCATAGCGGGACCGGTAGCATCTCTGCAGAAAAGGATTAGGTAAAGTTTTGGGTTGAAACGTCACCTATTCCTTCTCTCCAGGATATGCTTCCTGACCAGCTGAGTTACTCCAGCATTTTGTGTCTGCCTTCGGTGTAAACCAGCATCTGCAGTTCCTTCCTCCCACAAACTGCGACGTGATATCGATCAGATAATCTGTTTTAGTCTCATTGATTGATTTATGAATATTGGCAAGGACACGGGGGGGGGGGGGGGGGGGGGGGGGAAGATAAAGTAGGAGCATTTAATGTGCTGAGTTTACATTATATTTGGCACAGATATTGTGGGCCAAAAGACCTGTCCCTGTGCTCTACTGTTCTATGTTCTATTTAATGTCAGGGCATGTTGTAGTCACAGGGCAAGGCGGCACAGTGGCACAGCGATAGAGCCTTACAGTGCCAGAAACCCGGGTTCGATCCTGACTATGGGGGCTGTTTGTACGGAGTTTATACGTTTCTCACTGTGGGACCGTGTGGGTTTTCTCCGGATGCTCCAGCTTCCTCCCACACTCCAAAGACATACAGGTTTGTAGGCTAATTGGCTTCAGTAAGAATTGTAAATTGACCCGAGTGTGTAGGATAGTGCCAGTGTACGGGGTGAATGCTGGTCGGCACGGACTCGTTGGGCTGAAGGGCCTGTTTCCATGTTGCATCTCGAAAGTCTAAAATCTAAAAATAGAACAACACATCACAGAAACAGGTCCTTCAGCCCACAGTGCCGATAAGTAAATGAGTCTTTTCCACAGTGTGGAAACATCAAATACTAAATGGGCACAGGTTTAAGGAGAGACAGGGAGAGGTTGAGGTCGATTAGTGAAGCAAGTTTTTTTACAGAGAGTGTGTGGGGGGGGGGGGGGGGGGGGGGGGGGGGGGGGGGGAGGGGAGGGGGGGGGGGGGGGGGGGGGGGGGTGAGGTGAGGGGGGAGGGTGGGTCTAGAACACGTTGCCTGGGGGAGATGGTGGAAGCAGTAAGACAATGGCATTTAAGAATTATTGAGCCACATGAACATGGGAATAGAGGGGTATGGACCATATGCAGGCAAAAGGGGTTAGGTAGATTCGCATCATGGAGGGTGCAGGCGTAGTCGGCTGAAGGGCCTGTTACTATGCTCCTATGTTTTACATTCCATGTGAATGGCTATAACCTTTCATGTGTAGAAAGGAACTGCAGATGCTGGTTTAAACCGAAGATAGACACCAAATGCTGGAGTAACTCAGCGGGACAGGCAGCATCTCAGGAGAGGAGAAATGGGTGACGTTTCGGGTCGAGACCCTTCTTTAGACCAGCACAAAAACATGCTCTTCAGCCACAATATCCATGCTGAACATGCTGTCAGGTTATACCAAGAAGAGATTGGTTTAGCCTAGCAGCAAGTTCAGCATGGATATTGTAGCTGAAGAGCATGTTTTTGTGCTGTGCTGCTCCATGCAGCCATGTGGCTTCTTATTTTACACTTTAGAGTTGAGAGATACAGCGTGGAAATAGGCCCTTCGGCCCACCGAGTCCGGACCAACCAGCGATCACCTTGTACACTAGCACTATCCTACACACTGGGGACATTTAACAAGTTACAGAAGCCAATTAACCTACAAATCTGTACGTTTGTGGAGCGTGGGACGAAACCAGAGAAAACCCACATGGTACAAACTCCGTACAGACAGCACCCGAGGTCGGGATCGAACCTGGGTCTCTGGCGCTGTGGGGCAGCAACTCCACAGCAGCGCCCTTATGAAACAACAGGCCAGTGCCGACTGACCAGCTGAGGAGCGTTCACAACAGCTCCTTATTCCGTGCAGTCGTCTCTGTGGCTCTGTGATTCATCCATGGATGGGCAGACTCAAATTGCAGACAACTCCCTCTGTCACGTGTGTGCTGGCACCAGCCAGACCTCCCCCACCCTCCCTTGCACTCCCAAGCCTTGAACATCCAAACGTCTGGCCGTCAAGCTGAATTCACCAAGCCTGGAGACCGAACAAGCATTTTGAACCAGTCCTTTATAATCTGACTCTGGGGGGAATTCAACGCACCCAAAACTTAAACACAGGTCTGGATAATGGTTTAGAAATTACAAGTTAGAGTGGACCAGAGATAATAGGCAGTCTCGGTAATACGATCCACGCAGAGAGAGACTCTGGTCAGGACCAATTCCCTTGATGGAAGTAGTGCACCCACTGATAGATCTAAGTGGCTGAATTAAAGGGCCCTTCACACACCACTGGGGCAAAGGGTTCTTTGTTACGAGCTTTTCTGCCATAACTCAAATCCTCCGCCACCCTTAGTCCCTCCGCAAGTGTTCATTGTTCGTTGAAGGCCATATTCTCGTGCCAAACGTGTATCTTTGCCCGAGATTGTGCTCCGTGATAAATGTTGCAAAAGCCACAATTACACGTAACCTACACAGCTGCCGGATAAAATGTCTTCACTTTCCCACCAAACTGGAGTGAGCTGCCTCGACAGGAGCCCAGGTTTAAATGGAACGTTGAACGGGAAAGAGTACAGCACGGGAACAGGCCCTTCAGCCCACAATGTTTGTGCCCGAGAGATGCCAAGTTAAATTGATCTCATCTGCCTGTACTTGGTCCACATCCCTGTACACTACAAGGGCCAGGAAGCGAGCGGGCAAGATCATCTCTGAACCCTCTCACCCTGGCCACAAACTCTTTGAATCACTCCCCTCTGGAAGACGGCTCCGGACCAGTCAAAGCTGCCACAGCCAGACATAAAAACAGCTTTTATCCACGAGTAGTTGCTCTACTCAACAGCCAAAAATCTGTAGCCTCCCTTTGATCTGGTATTTTGTTGGTTCACATGCTTGATCAATGGTGTTTTATCATTAATGTTTTATTATTATCAATGTTTATTGTTTTCTGAGATTCATAACTGTCACTGTATGTCATGTTGTTACTTGTGGGCGGAGCACCAAGGCAAATTCCTTGTATGTGAATACTTGGCCAATAAACGTACTTATACTTATACTTACATACTTTATTTGTTCCCTGCACATCCATGTGCCTACCCTAAAGCTTCTTAAACATCACTATCGTACCTGCCTCTAACACCACTCCTGGCCTCCACCACCCACTGGGTAGAAAACCTCCCCCACATTTATTCATTCAACTTTCCCCCTCTCATGTTCTAGCTGTGGCCTCTAGTGTTGGACATTTCCCCCCCGAGAGAAAGGTTCTGACCGTCTACCCCTATCCTTGCCTCTCATAATTTAATATACGTCCATCAAGTCTTCCATAAAGGGCAAAAAAAATGTCCTTTCAGCCAAGTTCTCTGGTATTGTCGAAGAACGTACCTTACAATGCTGTGTACGGCAGTGATCGCAACTCCTACTGAAGAGTGGATGGCCGTTGGCTCGCTAGGAGCTCATCCGCCCTTTGACAGGTCTTGTTTTTGGTCCTGCTGGGGGCAAACCAGGTGGGGGAGATGGTTTAGTCGCCGACTATCCGACCATGGAGCAGGTAGCACATGGGACCCGTGGCGGAGGGAACTCCCCCCGGCCTGGCAATAAACAAGAACAAGTAATTAAGTTTAGTCTAGTTCCGAGCTACTGCGCGGAAACAGGTCCTTCGGCCCACCGAGCCCGCGCCGACCAGCGATCCCCGTACACTAGCACTATCCCACAGACTAGCGACAATTTATATGTCAAATCAGCCCAAATTAGGCCACGCAAAGCTGTACGTCTTTGTAGTGTGGGAAGAAACTAGAGCACCAGGGGAAACCCCACACGGTCACGGGGAGAACGTACAAACTCCACACAGACAGCGGCCGTGGTCAGGAACAAAACCCAGGTCTCTGGCGCTGTCTTCTTCCTCTTGCGAATGAGACATAAATAAAACAAAGGAATAGTTCGATGTCAAGCCGGGTGTTGAGCAGCCAGGTTGTTGTCTCTGTTGGTGTCAATGTCTGCCAGGCCCTATGCTCCATTTGGTGGGTGGTAGAGCGGGCACCCAGAGATGACATGGTTGGCTGTCTGGTTGTTCTGCTCCACATTCACAGGCTGTAAGGCAGCAACTCTGCTGCTGTGCCACCGTGCCGCCCCGTATCTGATTCCTCAAAACCTAGTTCGCCATTCAGTGTGTTGTGGTTGGGCAGAGTAAAACCTGTACAGCTGGCAGAAGACACTAAGTGCTGGAGTAACTCAACGAGTCAGACAGCATCTCTGGGAGAACATAGACAAGTGACGTTTCGGCTCAGGATCATTCTTCAACCTGACTCTACAGGATGGGGGTGGGGAAAGTAAGGTGGGAGAGGAGGGGCAGGAGAAGGGCTGGCAGGTAATAGGTTGCTACAGGTGAGGAGGGCTTTTTTGATACCTTACAGCACCAAAGGCCCAGGTTCAATCCTGACTACAGGTGCTGTCTGTACGGAGTTTGTACATTCTCCCCGTGACCTGCGTGGGTTTTCTCCAGATGCTCCGGTTTCCCCCACACTCCAAAGACGTACAGGTTAGTAGGTTAATTGGCCGGTAAGTTGAAGAAGATTGTCCCTAGTGTGAATAGGTTAATATACGGGCTAGTCACTGTGGGCCGAAGGGCCTGTTTCCGCGCTGTGTCACTAAAGCCTAAAGTAAAGTCTGAAGACAACAAAAAATGCTTTGTTTATGGTGAAACAAGGAACTGCAGGTGCTGGTTTACACAAAGTGCTGGAGTAACTGCAGCAACTCCAGAGATGTTGCCTGACCCGCTGAGTTACTCCAGCACTTTGTGTCCCTTCATTTGTTCTGCAAGGAACTGAGGGCCGCCTGCGGGATGTGTGGGGAAAGCAAGTCATGGTGTACTTGCGTAATGCTGGCCTGTGGGACTGCACAAGGAAGGTTTGTCCGGGCAACTCAGGATCTGTCAACCTCACAATTAATGGCAGGAAATAGACACTGAGAGTAAGTGTGGAGCGCAACGATGTTTACTGCAAAGCTTCCTCTTTGAGAGTTTCACAAGTTTTGTTCAATGTCCCAGTGTTGTATCTCACTCTAGATGGTCTTTGGCTACTCCCCACCACGCAACACATAGTCCCACATAGTTTAATTTAGTTTAGTTTAGAAATACAGCCTGGAAACAGGCCCTACTGTCCACAGAGCGATCCCTGCACACTAAGACTATCCTACACACACTAGGGACAATTTACAATTTTACCGCAGCCAATCAACCTACACACCTGTACGTCTTTGGAGTGTGGGAGAAAATCAGAGATCAAGGGGGAAACCCACGCAGGGCTCGGGGAGAACGTACAAGCTCCATACAGACCGCATCCGTAGTCAGGATCGAACCTGGGGCTCTGGCGCTGTAAGGCAGCAACTCTACCACTGCGCCACCGTGCCACCAACATTTCAGAAAGCACACCACAAACAAACTAAGAATAGCTTCACATGCATCACCTTTCACATTTACTCATGAAGCTTCAGATGCTTGGTCATGCATGCTAACTTTAATGTTCTTTTACTGAATTGTGGAGTTCACGGGCAGAGCCAGCAGACACATACCTTCCCTGGAGGAGGTAGCGGTAAACCGTACTCCAAGACTGCGGTGTGTAACTGTTGGGTTTGCCACCCCAAAAGCCTTCGTGGCCAAGTACGGCCATTCAAAGGTTTCAAAGGTCTTTTATTGTCACGTGCACCAATTAAGGTACAGTGATATGTGAATTACTAAAATACACAACAAGCCACACAACTACATAAAAGTTAACATAAACATCCACCACAGCAGATTTACCACATTCCTCACTGTGATGGAAGACACTAAAGTCTAATCTTTTTCCCTCATTTTTCTCCCGCGGTCGGGGGAGTCGAACTGTCTGTCGGGGCAGTCGAAGCTCCTGCAGGTCGGAGTTCCCGAAATCGCTCTCCGGCCCGAGACCGCGAGCTCCACGATGTTAAAGTCCGCAGGCACCCGCGGTTGAAGCTCAGAGGCCGATCAGGGATCGCAAGCTCCGTGATATTAACGTCCGCAAGGCTCCCGCGGTGGAGCTCTCGAAGTCGGTCTCCGGCACAGGCCGCCAACTCTTCGATGTTAGGCCGCAGTGCGGACGGAGATGCGATACGGAAAATAAATTGCATCTCCGTCGAGGTTAGAGATTAGAAAAAGTTTCCTCCAACCCCCTCCCCCACCCCCCTCATAAAACAAGCTGAAGAACACTAACACACACTAAAAAAAACAACAAAGAAGCAAAGGGCAGACAGACTGTTGGCGAGGCAGCCATTGCTGATGCCATTCATTGCAGAGGAATACAAGAGGCTGCAGAAAGTGTTGGACTCAGCCCCGGTCCATCAGGGGCACAGCCCTCCCAACCATTGAAAGTGTCTACATGATGCGTTGTTTCAGGAAGGCGGCATCTATCATCAAGGACCCCCAGCATCCAGGCAGTGCCCTCTTCTCGCTGCTACCGGCGGGCAGGATGTGGAGGAACAGAAGCCTGAAGTCCCACACCGGCAGCTACTTGGCTACAACCATCACGTTTCTTGAACCCACCTGTACAATCCTAACTCTACTTCGATAACCGAACACTACTGTTTATCTCTTACGCTACAGTGGACATTTTCTTCCTGATTATATATTTTTGCACGAATGATTTTCATTGCAGACTTTTCTTTACTCTTATGTATAATTGTTTTTCGTGTGTTTGTCTGAGTCTATACCTGTCATGCTGCTGCAAGCACGATTGGTCAGTGCACTTTTCCTTGCTGAACTTGACCGATGACAATAAACTTGAACTTGCGGTTCAAAGAAGCAGACGGCAAAAAGTGATGATCACTGCACAGCCCATCACGTGTACTGACCTCCCCACCATCAAAGGGATCTGCAGGAAGTCCTGTCTGAAAAATGCAGTTAATATCATCAAAGGCCCACATCACACAGGCCACGCTTTCATTATGCAGCGGGCATACAGGAGCCGGAAAACAGTGACCTCCAGACTCTTAAAACTCCCGACACATCTTTAACCGCAACTGTACCTTAGCAACGATCTACTATGGATTTGTTTCGCTTCCACACAGTTTACTCCAGTTTGCACAATTATGGCCCGTTTTCCTGGAATTACAGAAAATATATTATTTTATTTGTTATGTTGCTGTGTTAATGTGAATCTGTGGAATTCTCTGCCACAGAAGACAGTGGAAGGCAATTCACTGGATGTTTTCAAGAGAGAGTTAGATATAGCTCTTAGGGCTAACGGAATCAAGGGATATGGGGAGAGGACAGAATCAGAACGGGGCACAGATTTTGGATTGAATGGCTCGAAGGGCCAAATGGCCCACTCCTGCACCTATTTTCTATGTTTCTATGTTTTTATGTTAATGTGCCTGTAAAGCTGCAGGTACTTACTTACTTACTGCCTATTGTGCCTCCTGGCATGTAGGGCAGCAAGCAAGGTCCTCCACTCTTGTCTGTTCTGGACTAGCTTCTGGACACTACCCCAGGTCAGCTCCATTGTTTTTATTTCCTCCTCTACAGTTTGACGCCAGGTAGTTTTGGGTCTCCCTCTTTTCCTTTTCCCTTCCGATGTCCAGTGCAGGGCTATTCTTGGGATGTTGTCTGGTTCTCCTCTCACTATATGGCCAATCCAGTTCCAGCGCCTTCTCATGATGATGGTGTCAATGGTCTCTTGTTGGCATTGAGCAAGGAGATCGTGGTTGGAGCTGCAGGTTAGAAAGACTGTAGCTATGTAACAAATCTGTAACTAAATTGTCGCTTATTATTATTTGTACATATGCTTCTAATAAAAAATATATATTAAAAAACAAATAAATAAATACAGAATTGAATTATCCCATTCCCGGTCCAGTTAAACATTCTTGACTCAAGAAATGTTCATACCCGAGTGATAGTACTTGGCACAACAGTGAACAACTTGCATCGTGTTATGTTGTGTAAGAAGGAACTGCAGATGCTGGTTTATGCCACTGACAGACACAAAATGCTGGAGTAACTCAGCGGGACAGGCAGCATCTCGAGAGAGAAGGAATGGGTGGCGTATCAGGTCGAGGCTCTTCTTCAGACTGAGAGTCAAGGGCGAGGGAGACACAGAGATAAGGAAGTGTAGGGTGTGAGAACGAGACATCAAAGGCGATGCAGATCAAGGAAAACGTAGACTAGATCATTGTTAGCTAGTTCAGGGTAACAACAAAGCAAACAGGGATAAAATGTAATCAGGGGACAGTCAGACTGGTTGGATGATTGGGAACGGGGAGGGATGGAGAGGGAGTGAAAGCCAGGGTTACGTGAATTAACAGAGAAACAAACTTGACTTTAGAGGAGACACAAAGTGCTTGAGTAACTCAATGGGTCAGGCAGCATCGCTGGAGAACAATGTTTCAGGTCAGGACTCTTCTTCAGACTGATTGTGTGGGGAGGGGGGGGGGGGGGGTTGATCGGAAACCTGATAGAAGTCTACAAAATTACGAGAGGTATAGATAGAACATTTCTCCCTGGAACGCGCTGCCCAAGGTGGTGGTGGAAGCAGATCCAATGGTAGCATTTAAAGACACTTTTCATTAAGCACTCGGATATGCAGGAAATAGAGGGATTAGTTTAACATGGCCTCATGTTTGGCATGGGCATTGTGCTGCTCTGTTCTCTTCTATTAATCAAGCTCTCCTTTAAGTTTTTCGTTTTAGAGATATAGTGTGGAAACAGGCCGTTTGGTCCACTAAGTCTGAGCCGATCAGCAACCACCCACACACTAGTTCTATCCGACACACTCCCGGCCAATTAACCTGCAAACCAGCAAGTCTTTGGAAAGTGGAAGGAAACCGGAGCACCCAGAGAAAACCCACGCGGTCACGTGCAAACTTCATACAGACAGCACCCATAGTCAGGAACGAACCAGCGTTTCTGGGGCTGTAAGGCAGCAGCTCTACCCGCTGCACCACCATGCTGTGATTGCAGTAACACCGACCATGGTACAACTTTGGTGGAGATATTTTTGATATTTTTTGAGAAAAATCGCATCTTGCTAAAAGCCCACCCTGGCTTATAGCAACCACCACCGCAAAGCCCTGAATTCACTCCCAGCCTTTCCACGAGAAGCAAATCTTTAATTAATCGCGAGGAGATGCTGACTCTCCACCCACCGACCGTTCAGTGCACCAGAACGTGACCACACTAATCAGCATGTTAATTATTACTCCTACACTTACAGCGATAATGGGCTGTCAACTTGAATAAATGTTCCGGGGAGAGTGTTTAGAATGGAGGTGGGAGCGTTTCCCAATAGAAATGTCTGAGGTTAAGGCGTGCTGTGTGTGAGGCGGCCCTGCTTCTCAGGGTACGGGCTATTGGGGCCTGTGAATGGAGGCAGTCATGTGTGCTGTGGTCAGCTACGGCAGGAAGTGCCACATCAGCTTCCTATTCAAGCCCACAGCTGCGGGACCTCCAGAGGCAATTTGCAGACATTGTAAGAATCGCACACCTCTTCCTAATTTTCCAGGACAAGGGGGGAGGACAAAGCACAGTTGCGGAGCACGTAACGCGCGGCACTCAGTGCCACCTCTTCAGGAAGCGCACTGATGAGTTCCATCAGGTAAAGCCCTGCATTCACTTGCTTTATACACCAGTTGGAACCTCAAGGTTATTGAGGTGTGAGTTGGCTCCTACGTATAAAATCATGAGGGGATTAGATCATGAGGGGTGTCAGCGGTTATGGGGAGAAGGCAGGAGAATGGGGTCTGGAGGGAGAGATAGATCAGCCATGATTAACTGGCGGAGTAGACATGATGGGTCAAATGGCCTCATTCTGCTCCTATCACTTATGATCTTATGAACTTATGGTAGATGTATGGATGCTCTTGCCCTGAGTAGGCAAATTGGGACCAGAGGACATAGATTTAAGGGGAAAAATGAGATAGGAACCTGAGGGGTAACTTATATGGACCAAATGCAGGCAGTGGGACTAGTGTAGCTGGGACATGTTGGTTGGTGTGGGCAAGTTGGGCCGAAGGGCCTGTTTCCATGCTGTATCACTCTATGAATGGGCTCTGCCTCCAGATGTCGACGTCTCGTATCCACTTCTACAGAAGAGATCATACTATCAGCATGCATCACAGTTTGGTTTGCGAACCGCTATGCCCAACACTGCAAGAAATTGCAGAAAGTTGCAGATGTAGCCCAGTCCATAGAACAAACCAGCCTCCCCACCATTGATGTGTGGGAAGGAACTGCAGATGCTGGTTTGAACTGAAGATAGACACAAAATGCTGGAGTAACTCAGCGGGACAGGCAGCATCTCTGGAGAGAAGGAATGCGCGACCTTTCGGATCGAGACCCTTTGGGTTAATTAGCCTGCAAATTTCCCCTGGTATGGTCCACATGTGCCTATTTCTATCCTTCGGGTGTCAACATGAAATATCACCCATTCCTTCTCTCCAGAGATGCTGCTGTCCCACTGAGTTACTCCAACATTTTGTGTGGGGATGTTCATGTTGAACTCTATCGTATTGTATTCACCGAGTCCACAGCGACCAGCCAGCGATCCCCGCACATTAACACTATCCTACACACACTAGGGACAATTTACATTGATACCAAGCTAATTAACTGACGAACCTGTACGTCTTTAGAGTGTGGGAGGAAACCGAAGATGTCGGAGAAAACCCAGGCAGTCACAGGGAGAACGTACAAGCCCTGTACAGACAGCACCTTTAGTCAAGATCAAACCCGGGACTCCGGGTCGCTGTAAACGCTGTAGACAGCAACTCTACAGCTACGCCACCGTGCAGCCCAAATGCACCAACCACGTTACGCAATGGGATGCTTCAAATTTTTTTTCTCAAGTGATTTCTTTGGCAGGAAGCACTCTGAGCCTCGACACTGCAACTTGCACAATTGTGGTTAAGAATTCCCCAAGAGTAGTAAATTGGAAACATAACTTCAAAAGGGCATCTGGGCACGTGTGTCGATCCAAGAGGTTTCTTTCTCAGTCAGAGCTTCTCCTTTGAGTTTAATGATGGAAGTCCTGACTTACTGGGGAAAGTTGCTTGGAAATCGGTGCCGAATAATATGCGGTTCTGCGTTTGTGGACATTTTGGTAAGGAATGGGCAAACATGTGATGGCGAGCGAGAACCATTTTCATAATGCACCCACTTCCTTCTCTGTTCCTGCCAACTCCCCCTTCTCTCACTCCCAGCAGCCAGCAATCCCAAAGGATTGGACTCTTGATGATCTTAAAGGGAGTAGGTCTACATCACATTCCCTATGTGCAGAAGGCATCTTCTGTAGAAGCTGAAGTCTGAAGAAGGGTCTCGATCCAAAACATCACCCATTCCTTCTCTCCAGAGGTGCTGCCTTTCGCGCTGAGTTAATCTTGCACTTTGAGTGTCTTCAATGCAAACCAGCATCTGCAGTTCCTTTCTACATATTTTCCCTGACTGATATTTTGTTGCGTTGGAAGACCGACAACTTTTGGGCAAACAAAATATGGTCTTTCTGAAGCACCTGATCGATTTTGCACTGACTTGCTGTTTGGTTAATAAAGTGTGCACCAGCCTCTGGCTTTCTCCCACGCTGTAAGTCTTTGTCTGGCCTCTTTTCTTCCTTACTTACCCGTGCAACAGGAAATTCAAGACCAATTTAGTTTTGTGTATTTTAGTTTAGAGATACAGCGTGGAAACAGGCCGTCAGCCCACCGAGCCCGCACCAACCAACTGTCCACATTAACACTATCCTACACACACTGGGGACAATTGACATTTATACTAAGCCAATTAACATGCAAACCTGTACGTCTTTGGAGAAAATCAAAGATCTCAGGGAAAACCCACACAGGTCACAGGGAGAACGTACAAACTCCGTTCAGACAGCGCCCATGTCAAGATCGAACCTGGGTCTCTGGCGCTGTAAGGCAGCGACTCTACCTCTGCGCCATCGCACAGTTGTTGGGATGCAATTGTTGGGAAAATATTTCCTTTCCGATCTGCCGCAGCCATTTCCCTCCATACTTTCATTCAGCCTGTTCCCGGTGATCTGCGGACACAAGGCACTTCATACTAATCAGATTAAATGCAAGTGTGGTTCACTATAGCCCCCCCCATCCATATTGCCGCGATGCTTTCAGCACCCGTGACGCTTGTTATCGTGCCTTCTCAGTCATGAAGTCTGCCATTGTAGAGTGCACTGAAAGCGATGAATGGAGTGAGTGTGCCTATAGAATGAAAAGTAACAAAGCCACAAGAGTTACATCAGACAAGAACACTTCAATAAAGTGCCCAGTCCCGGCAGACTCGCCACACGTCTTGTTAAAATCCCATGTTCAAAATTATCAAACAGCTCTTTTAGAAACATTCGTTTGTAACAGTCTTCATCACTTTAACCCTCCAAGAGGGGTTCACCTTGGTAGGTTTATACATTCTGCACCCTCGGCCAGGACAGCTCGAATACAGGGGCAGCACAGTGGCTCAGCGGTAGAGTTGCTGCTTTACAGCGCCGGAGACACGGGTTCGATCCCGACTACGGGCGCTGTCTGTACAGAGTTTGTACGTTCTCCCCGTGACCGCGTGTGTTTTCCCTGGTTGCTCCGGTTTCCTCCCACATTCCAAAGACGTGCAAGTTAATTGGCCTGTAAATGGTCCCTGGTGTGTAGAATAGAGCTGGTGTACAGGGCGATTGCTGGAGGGTGTGCACTAGATGGGCTGAAGGGCCTGTTTGCATGTTGCATCTCGAAAACTAAAACTAAATTCTTCAAAGGAGGTGCTCCCGATGCTGGAATCTTGAGTAAACCACAAGGAGGCTGAATAGGTCAGGCAGCACCTCCAGAGGAATGTATAATCAAGGAACTGCAGGTGTTGGTTTACAAGTAAGGACACTAAGTGCTGAAGTAACTCAGCGGGTCGGGCAGCATCTCTAGAGGACATGGATAGGCGATAGTTCATGTCGGGACCCTTCTTCACAAAAATATAACAAAACATACTGAAAGGAGGTTTACCCAGTAGAAGGTAATTCACATGAGTCTTATCGAACATCATTTTGCAGTGTGTTGGGAGATATCTCCCAACTCCACCCCTCCACCCCCTATTGTCCCGGCAACTGAATGGTGGATACAGGTGAGGGGCGGTTGGATTGGGCGCACCCACCTTTGGCCCCCCCCCATTCATATTGCCGCGATGCTTTCAGCAACAATAAACCAATACCAATGCCAAGATGTTTTTGCTTATGTAAGAGTCAGTCTAAACGCAGAGGCGTTTAGTGAGTTACAGTGAATTACAGTGAGTGTATATGATTCCACTGCCTGCTCCGGCAGCATCTTCCAGATACTAACCACACTCTAAAATACTTGCAATTTAGAACAGTGTTGCACAGGATTAGGGCCCTTCAGCCCATAATGTCTGTGTAGAACATCACACCAAGTCTGAAGTCTGAAGAAGGGTTGCCTATTTCATTCGCTCCATAGATGCTGCCGCACCCGCTGAGTTTCTCCAACATTTTTGTCGACCTTCGATTTTCCAGCATCCACAGTTCCTTCTTAAACACCAAGTAAAACGACCGAAATCTCCTCCGCCTGTATGCGACCCATGTCCCTCCATTCCCTGCATATCCATGTGCCTATCTGAAACCCTCTTAAACGCCACTATTGTATCTGCCTCCACCATCAATCCCTGGCCATGTGTTCCAGGCACCCACTACCTTCTGTGTAATACACTTTTCCTGCACCTCTTTACCTCTCACACCATCAGCCTTCTTGTCTGACATTCCTGGGAAAAGGATTAACTCTGAATATTCTTTCAAACTCCCTCCTCTCACCTTAAACCTCAGCCCTCTTATTTTTCATGCCCCTACCTTGGGGAAAGATTTTGACAACCCACCTCTATCTCTTTGCCTCTATCAGATCACCCCTCAGCTGCCTGAATTCCAGGCAAATTAAACCCAGTCTTCTCCTCGATCTCTCCCCATAACTAAGGTCCTCCAATCCAGGCGACATCCTTTACAATAACAACAATGTTTAACCCATGCGGTCACAGACTTGGTACTGGAGTTGGGCGTTTCGATGCCAGCATGTGGAGAGGTGCCCAGCCTGTGAATGTGGAGCAGAACAACAGACAGCCAACCATGTCATCTCTGGGTGCCCGCTCTACCACCCACCCAATGGAGCTCTGTCAGGGCCTGGCAGACATTGACGCCAACAGAGACAACCACCTGGCTGCTCAGCACCCGGCTTGAGATCTAACTATTCCTTTGGTTTATGTTTCATTCGCAAGAAGAAGGAGACAGGGAGAATGAGCAAACTCTATACAGACAGAAGAAGGGTCTCGACCCGAAACGTCACCTTCCTTCCCTCCAGAGATGCTGCCCATCCTTGCTGAGCTACTCCAGCATGCTGTGTCTATCCACACAGACGGTAGTCGATGTCGGGATCAAACCCTGGTCCCTGGCGTTACGAGGCAGCAGCTCCAGCAGTTGCCACACTGTGCCGCCCAATGGTTTAATTGTCTAAATTGAGGTGCTCCAGTTGTGGGATTTGAACACTAGATGAACAATGTGTAAGATCTAACCAGCCTGAAGGGTCTTGACCTGAAACATCACCCATTCCTTCTCTCCTGAGATGCTGCCTGTCCTGCTGAGTTACTCCAGCTTTTTGTGTCTAAACGAACAAATGTGTTATTCCATTTGACTAACCTTCTGTATTAACTAACGTACCGCTAATAGTAGAAGATATCAATTTAAATAAAGACCAAAACTTTTTTTTAAATTATGGGTTAATAATTGGAAAGAAATTGATACTTACATTTTGGAAAAAATACAGCCATACCAACTGTTAAAATGTGGATTAGGAATATGATGGACATAGCACACCTTGAAGAAATGAGACTCCGACTAATAGATAAATATGACCAATTCTTAAGGAGTTGGTCTCCTTTCATCGACTTTTTGGAATCATGTGATGCAGCGGTACCGTAAAGATTGCTGATTTCAGTTCATGCCGTGGATAGATCTACATCCCCGAATACAGATTTGAAAAAATTTTTTTATATACACACTTCACGTTTTTCTATTCTCTACCATCTATTTTTCCTCTTTTTCCCGTTTGTTATTGTCTTCTTTTTCTTATCTTGCTTACTTCCTTCTCAAAACATAAAAGTAGAGGTTGTACATAGAATGGATTATGGTATGACATAGTTGGCACCTAAAATTAGGTTCCACTGTACTGTTTTGTACTGTATTAACTTATAATAAAATAAACAAAAAACAAAAAAACTAATGTACAAATTCTTGATTAGTACGGGTGTCAGAGGTTATGGGGAATAAGGGCAGGAGAATGGGGTTAGGAGGAAGCAATAGACTCAGCTATGATTGAATGGCTGAGTAGACGATGGGCCGAACGGCCTAATTCTGCTCCTGTCTTATGAACCAATGTGCTCCCTTAACCCTGAACATGCTTAGAGAAGTCAGTGAAGATAGACACAAAAAGCTGGAGTAACTCAGCGGGACAGGCAGCATCTCTGGAGAGAAGGAATGGGTGACGTTTCAGGTCGAGACCCTCCTTCAGTGTTTGGTACGTGAGGTAGTAATTACAATCAGTCCTGTTCTTCCGTCGGCTTTTAATGTTTTCAAGTCACGTTTGAAGTGTGCGAGCGACACACTTAAACACAGGGCAGAGGTTGATGGATGAGGTCAGCGGCAACTGGAAATCCAACTTTCCTGGTTCCTTTCTGAATTTGTTTTCAGTACAGTCAGCACAACACACCCTGTCCTTCGCAGACACTTCAAGCTTCTCCCCGGAGCGGTTGACTTTGGCAGGGAGCAGCACTTGATCATGAGCAAGCACAATGTACAAGGTGACGCAGTTTAAAACTAGACACAAGTAACTGCAGATGTCTGTCTGCAAAAAAATACCCAAAGTGCTGGAGTCACTCAGCGGGTCAGGCAGCATCTCTGGAGAAAGGGAATGGGTGACGTTTCGGGGCAAGATCCTTCTTCTGACTGAGAGTCGGGGGAAAGGGAAGATACAAGATACAATTTATTTGTCATTTTGACCCCTTGAGGTCCAAACGAAATGACGTTTCTGCAGCCATACATTACAAACAAATAGACCCAAGACACAACATAGTTTACATAAACATCCATCACATTGCTGTGATGGAAGGCCAAATAAATATATCTCTCCACTGCACCCTCCCCCCCCCCCCCATGTCAGAGTCAAAGTCAAAGCCCCCGGCTGGCGATGGCGATTGTCCTGCGGCCATTAAAGCCACGCCGGGTGATGCAAGGTCACACACCGGGTCTTGATGTTAGAGCCCCCGGCGTGCGCTCGCAGAGTCCCGCAGCCATTCCAAGCCGTGCGGAGCGGTGCTGTAAGGCCCCGCTCCAGGAGCTCTTCGACCCCGCAACTCGGGTGGGAGAAGTCGCCGTTGCGGGAGCCCTGAAAAGCGGTCTCCCTCCAGGGACCCGCCAGCTCCCGGTGCCGCCGTCCGCCAGACCCGCAGTTGCAGCCTCCGAATCTCCGGAGGTCGGGACGCAGCAGCGCTCCACCACCGCTGGTACGGGAGACACAGGTGGTGATATAGAACAAATTAGTGAAAGATATGCCAAAAATAATCGATGATAAAGGAATGGGGCTATTGTTAGCTGTGGGCTAGACAAGACGGCTTTGAAACTAGTACAACAACTTGGGTTGGGGAGCGAAATAGGAGGTGTTGTTCCTCCAATTTGCGTTTGGCCTCACTCTGACACAGGGAGAACATGGAAACTTCACACAGAGAGCACCCAAGGTTAGGATCGAACCTGGATTTCTGGCATTGTGAGGCAGCAGCTCCACCAGCTGCGTCACCCTGCAGCGCGTGTAGAATTGGAGATGTTTGCTGATAAGTGTTCAGTGTTCAGTTCTATTTCAAAAACCCTTGGAGAATAAAGCGGGCCATGGCAAGCGAGAATATAATCTCCTAGTGTTGCTTTACCATCGGGGGTAGAATGGAGAGTTGTGAGAGATGCTGTGTCATTGACTAGAGACATCATTGAGCCAAATGCATTTTGTATTCACAATGTGCTGGAGTAACGCAGGAGGTCAGGCAGCATCTCTGGAGAAAAGGAACAGGTGAACTGAAGAACTGCCTTACCCGCCGAGCTACCCCACCATTTTGTGTCTATTTAGTTTTCATTAATTTGCAAGATGTGGATACTGGCAAAGCCACCATTTATTGCCCTACGCTAAATGCTGCTTGGATTGGCTTGCGTAACTGTTTAAAGATAGTTAGGTGTTTTACAGACTGTTGTGAGATTGGGATGGGAGCAAGTCCTTCTCAGTGGGTTGAGGGCCAGATTAGGTCTCTCTCTCTCAGTAGGACCCAGGAGGGGTTATGCCTTGCTCTGTGCCACAAGGTCAGGACTGAGTATCTTTTGCTGGAATTATGGTGAGATAATAATAATAATAATAATAATAATAATAATAATAATAATAATAATAATCATAATCATAATAATAATAATATCTTTTATTCTCATTGCATGAGATTTTATTGTTAGTGCAACAAGATTTAGTATACAGCTTCCAACCGATGTAAAAATAAATAAATAAATAAATACGTGCGACTTGGCCATCTGAGGGAGACAGACCAGGGGGGATGGGGGGGCACTCAGCAGGGCCGGTTCAGAGCCGCTATAGCTCTGGGTATAAAGCTGTTTCAGAGTCTGGAGGTTTGGGTGTAGAAGGCCTTGTAACGTCTGCCGGAGGGAAGTAGTTTGAACAGTCCGTTACTAGGGTGTGAGGAGGAGGAGTCTTTATGGATGCTGACGGCCTTCCTGAGGCACCGTGTGTGGTAGATGCCCTCCAAGGCTGGTAGCTGTGTCCCAACAATCCTCTGCGCTCTGTGGACGACGCGCTGAAGAGCTCTCCTCTCCGCCTCCGTGCAGCTGAGATACCACACAGAGATGCCATACGTTAATATGCTCTCTGTGGTGCAGCGGTAGAAGGTTGTCAGCAGCTGTTGGGGCAGACCAGTCTTTTTTAATGTCCTCAGGAAGAACAGTCGTTGCTGTGCCTTCTTGACCAGCGCAGCGGTGTTGGCGGACCACGTGAGGTCCTCAGAAATGTGAGTGCCCAGAAACTTAAAGCTGGACACTCTCTCCACACTTTCCCCGTAAATGGAGATTGGGGCGTATTCTCCATTATGGGACCTCCTGAAGTCAATAAACAGCTCCCAGAGTCTAATCAGATCACAGAATCATAGTCCACACTGACCAACATGTGCCATCTACACTAGTCCACCCTGCCTGCGTTTGGTCCATATCCCTCTAAACCTGCCTCAACTACCTCCTCCGGCAGCTCATTCCATACACCCACCACCCTTTGTGTAAAAACGTTACCCCTCAGGTTCCTATTTAAATCATTGCCCCTCGCCTTAAACCTATATCCTCTGATTCTCGGTTCCCCTACTCTGGGCAAGAGACGCTGTGCGTTTCCTTTGTGTTCTCAATAGGTCAATGTTGGGATTAGGTCTCTCACTGGGATCCCACGGGTAGGTTAAACTTTTTTTTGTGGGGCAGCCAGTCTGGTCTCGACCCAAAGAGTCTGAAGAAGGGTCTCGACCCGAAGCGTCACCCATTCCTTCTCTCCAGAGATGCTGCCTCTCCCGCTGAGTTCCTCCAGCATTTTGTATGTCTTTTCTTTTAGTGGGACCAGGATGAGATTGGACTGGTCAGGGGGAAGTGAGTGGAATCAAGTTCATCTCAAAGAGATCGGGGGAATGGTCACCCTGTGGGACCTGGGAGAGATGAAGCCTCTCTCATTGATGTTGAGGTGGTATTGAGTCTTTCACTGAGGGAGGAGTGGAGTTGAGTACCACTGTGGGGTGTGGATAGAACTTGATCATTTGGAGTGGGATTAAATGCAACCGTGACGACCACACTCACTTGGGTCTGGGGTTAATTGTCGAGTGATAGTTTTAATGAAACATCACCTATTCCTTCTCTCCAGAGATACTGCCTGTCCCGCTAAAATGCTGTTAATTTATTAACTCACTCATGCCCATTAAGGGCCTGTCCCACAAGCATGCGATTGCATGCGTCAAGCGCAACCCAACGTGGTCACTTGAGCCGTACGGCCTTGCGGGTTGGTCCCACGTCGATCGCCGGAGCCAAATGGAGTTGTGCGGAGCTGGTCCCGACATTGCGCGGGGTCCGAAAAACTTACACTGTTCAAAAATCCGCGCGGCAACGGCCGGCCCGCAGCCGTACGCAGCGTCTCGACGCCGTACGCAGCGCCTTGCCCCCTGTACGCCACGTGCAAACTTCCCATGGACTTCGCTGGAACTTCACATCAACTCATACGGGATCACTCCGCGCGGCCCCCGCTTCCGGTTTCGTTGCGCTTGCCGCATGCAGTCGCATGCTCGTGGGACAGTCCCTTTAGACTGGGGGTGGTGCTTATTTTAGTAGGTTGACAATATCTGTTGTCGATTGCCTTTGGACAGCGAATGATTCAGCCCTCCGACGATTTCCGCTCTGTTACGAGCCAAACAAATGTGGAGGGGAGCGGTGAAAACTTTATGGTGAGAAACACAGAATGTTTCACCATGAAATGGGGAGTCAAATGGAGGGGATCTGCCTTTTGTGGTCGTTCTATTGGAGGGCCTGTCCTCCGGGTCAGGCTGGGACCATAAGTCACCATTCCTGCCCATAGTCCCTCCGAGTTGCCATAACTACCAGATCAGCTGTGGCCTTTGTCTCGGGGGCTGCAATAACCCCATATCTTCATGGTGTCTTGAGACAGAAACAAATTGATACATGGAAGCCTTTGCCTATTGGGCTCACACAACATGTTTGCAACAGACAATGCAGGCAGGTTAGGCCTGTTGAAAATCTTGAGAAAAGGTTGGTTCCCATGGCGACTGGATCAGATGGCTGAGCTGATGTGGGCCCATTAAACTCCAATCAGATGTAAATTTCCCAGCAAAAGGTTGACTGCACACTGTGATCCTCTCTCTCTCTCCATCTCTCCTCTCCCTCTCTTTCCCTCTCCCCTTCACTCTCTCCCTCTCCTTCCTTCTCGCTCTCCCTCCCTCGCCCTCTCCCTCCCTCTTATGTCTCTCTCTGTCTCTCTCTCTGTCTCTCTCCCTCTTTCATTCTCTCTCTCTCTCTCTCCTTCATTCTCTCTCTCCCTATCCCTCCCTGTCCCCCTCCCCCTCCCCTCTCCCTCACCCCTGTCCACTCTCTCTCCCTCCTTCATTCTCTCTCTTTCTCTGCTCTCACCGACCCTCACTCCCTCTCCCCCTCCCCCCCCCTCTCTCTCCCTCTCCCTCTCCCTCTCCCTCTCCCTCTCCCTCTCCCTCCCTCTCTCTTTCTCTCTCTCTTCTTTCTCTCTCCCTCTCTCTCTCTCCCTCCTCCATTCTCTCTCTTTCTCTCTCTCTATCTCTCCTTCCCTCTCCCTCCTTCCCTCCCTATCCCTAACTCTCTCCCTCTCTTCCTCCCTCCCTCCAACAATTCCAATACATCTCTACCGGGGGGGCAGTAACCATCCAGTTTGCTGTCGTGCCACTTCAATGATTTGCCCTTCATCCCTTCTTTAGTTTAAATCCAAGATGAAGAATAGCAAAACTTCATTGCTTTATAACACCTGACACTGCTGTAGCCCCCCCCCCCCTCAATCTATAACACATTGCATACTTTGAATAAAATCTAATTATTCACTGGAAAAAAATAGCACGACATGTTAAATATATGGTTGTTGAGTGTTCCTGATCATCAGAATAGTTTATTAGCGTTTACGACAAGGTGCAATGAAATTCCTTGCTCACAGGAAGCTCAAAGAATAAACAGCAGATATACAGTAATATGAAACGCAACAATAAACATGACGTGTGCAAAAGAACAGAATGGTGCAAAATTGCTGCACGGGAATCTGAATAATGCGGAAAAAAAATTAGTAAAGGAATGGACGAATGGGGTAGAGATAAGAGAGTATCATAAGGTAGACAAAAGTGCTGGAGAAACTCAGCGGGTGCAGCAGCATCTATGGAGCGAAGGAAATAGGCAACGTTTCGTCCCGAAACGTTGCCTATTTCCTTCGCTCCATAGATGCTGCTGCACCCACTGAGTTTCTCCAGCACTTTTGTCTACCTTCGATTTTCCAGCATCTGCAGTTCAGATTCAGTTTCAGATTCAGATTCAATTTTAATTTCCTTCTTAAACAGAGTTTAAGAAGGAAATTAACACAGTTCCTTCTTAAACAGAGAGTATCATCAGACCATAATACGATACAATACGATAGAACTTTATTCATACTAGGAGAGAAACACTCAGAGACAGCTTCTACCCCATAGCCAGACGTGGACTTAACAATGCAAAATAAGAAATAACACTCACATTCAACTGAATGGTTCTACCTCAGCTGCTATTGTTGTTTATCTGTAATTTTTTTTTTTATACGTATATATTTTTACCTTTTCTTATATATTTAAAATTGCTCTTGTGAATCGCATCGTGGGATTGACTTTTAAATTTTGTTGTACCATGTGCAATGACAATAAAGAGATTCATTCATTCATTCAAGTTGGTCTGCCAACAGTCATAAAACACAACGGCATACCATAAGACATACTGTAGGAGCAGAATAAGGCCATTTGGCCCGTAGAGTCTACTCCGCCATTCAATCGTAACTGATCCAATTTTCCCTCTAAACCCCATTCTTCTGCCTTCTCCCCATAACCTTTGACACCCGTACTAGTCACAAACCTATTAATCTCTGCTTTAATAACACCCGATATCTTAGCCTCCACCGCCATCAGCGGCAATGAAGTCCAGAGTTTCACCACCCCGTCGCTGAAGAAATTCCATGTGGCTGCACCTCTGGGAATGAGGTGTGAGGATTGAGCTAACCAAGGGGAAGATGCTGTTCTTCAGTTTGGATGTCACTTTACATTGACAGATTCAGACATACAGTGCTGGAGTATCTCGGCGTGTCAGGGAGAATCTCTGGAGAACGTCGATAGGAGAATCTCTGGAGAATCTCTGGAGAACAGAAGGCAGAGAGAGAAATGGAAAAGGGGAATGGCCAGAGTGAGAGACATCTTTGACGATACGTCCAGCCTTCCCGATGCAACGCACCATGAAGATGGGCTGGAAAGAAGAAAGCGTCGAGCTTCTGATGGACACAAAATGCTGGGGTAACTCAGCGGGACAGGCAGCATCTCTGGAGAGAAGGAATGGGTGACGTTTCAGGTCAAGACCCTTCTTTAGACTGAGAGTCAGGGGAGCGGGAAACTAGTGATATGGAAACATAGAAACATAGAAACATAGAAAAGTAGGTGCAGGAGTAGGCCATTCGGCCATTCGAGCCTGCACTGCCATTCAATATGATCATGGCTGATCATCCAACTCAGTATCCCGTACCTGCCTTCTCTCCATACCCCCTGATCCCTTTAGCCACAAGGGCCACATCTAACTCCCTCTTAAATATAGCCAAATGAACTGGCCTCAACTACCTTCTGTGGCAGAGAGTTCCAGAGATTCACCACCCTCTGTGTGAAAAATGTTTTTCTCATCTCGGTCCTAAAGGATTTTCCCTCTATCCTTAAACTGTGACCCCTTGTCCTGGACTTCCCCAACATCGGGAACAATCTTCTTGCATCGAGCCTGTCCAACCCCTTAAGAATTTTATAAGTTTCTATAAGATCCCCCCTCAATCTCCTAAATTCTAGCGAGTACAAGCCGAGTCTATCCAGGGTACAAAGAACATGTAAGGTGTGAAAAGGACAGATCAAAGCAGACGATGTTCAAGGAAATGTAAATGTATGTGTGTACGCACGCACACACACACATGGCCACAATTATACATTACAAAATCTAATGTACAGATGCACTGTTCTAATGATTTCATTTATTATCGTCACAACCTCTGACCACATTATTATATCAACAAGCACAAACATTCCTGAACAAACAAATTACTTTGAAGTTAGACAAAAACATACTAGGGACAATTTACATTTATACCAAGCCAATTAACTTACAAACATGTACGTCTTTGGAGCGTGGGAGGAAACCGGAGCACCCGAAAAAAACCCACGCGGTCACCAGGAGAATGTACAAATCCTTACATAGAAACATAGAAACATAGAAAATAGGTGCAGGAGGAGGCCATTCGACCCTTCAAGCCAGCACCACCATTCATAAATTCACAACTCTCTGGGTGAAAAAGTTTTTTCTCACCTCAGTCTTAAATGACCTCCCTTTATTCTATCTAACTATCTCTTAAATCCATCCAGTGATTTGGGCTCCACTGCCCTCTGTGGAACAGAATTCCATAAATTCACAACTCTCTGTGAGAAAATGTTTTTTCTCACCTCAGTCTTAAATGAATTCCCCTTTAGTCTAAGACTGTGGCCCCTGGTTCTGGACTCTCCCAACATTGGGAACATTTTTCCTGCATCTTTCTTGTCCAGTCCTTTTATAATTTTATATGTTTCTATAAGATACAAGTCAAGTCAAGTCAAGTCAAGTTTATTTGTCACATACACATACGAGATGCGCAGTGAAATGAACGTGGCAATGCTCGCGGAACAACAAAACAACCAAACAAATTATAAACACAATCATAACACACATATTATTTTACATAATAAATAATAGAAGGAAAAACGTTCTGTACAGATACCCCCTCATCCTTCTAAACTCCAGTGAATACAAGCCTAGTTTTTTCAATCTTTCCTCATATGACAGTCCCGCCGTCCCAGGGATCAATCTCGTGAACCTACACTGCACTGCCTCAATCACAAGGATGTCCTTCCTCAAATTAGGAGACCAAACCTGTACACAATATTCCAGATGTGGTCTCACCAGAGCCCTATACAACTGCAGAAGAACCTCTTTACTCCTATACTGAAATCCTCTTGTCATGAACACTTGCAGCACTCGTTGTCAGGTTCGAACCCGGGTCTCTGGCGCTGTAAGGCAGCAACTCTACCGCTGCGCCACCATAGCGGACATGATGTCAGTGATCTTTTCTCATTTCACATGATCAATATACTCTACATTATATTGTTTAAGAAGGAACTGCAGATGCTGGAAAATCGAAGGTACACAAAAATGCTGGAGAAACTGAGCGGGTGCAGCAGCATCTATGGAGCGAAGGAAATAGGCTACGTTTTTGTGTACTCTACAGTATAGTCTTGCACGTGTGATCCACATATCCTACAGTATATTCCCTGAATGACTGAAAGTGTCTTAAATGCCGATATTGTATGTGCCACCATCACTTCCCTTATCAGTGTGTTCCAGGGGCAGCAAAAAGCAGGTAAGTTATTGCAAAACCATGTCAGACAATTAGTTCCTTTAGCAACAGAATGAAGACAGGTAACCCGGTCAAGCTTCCAATACCGAAGATGACGCAATATACTGGGGTAACTCAGCGGGGCAGGCAGTAAATCTGGAGAGAAGAAATAGCTGACATCTCGGGTCAGAACTTTGCCGAAACCCAGATTTTCACCCTGCAATTCTGACTACCTCTTTGCAAAATATTCCAGTACATCCTGACGTGTGCAGTGTGCAATACAATGCGAGGCTTCTCAAAGATACTGACGGTCTGGGCCAACGTTGGTCAAATGCCTCGCACACGCAGCACAAGATGACATGGGCCTTCTGTAAGTTTTTCGAAACTTAGCAAAATAAGTGACATTTCAATTAATATTTACACCAGTTAACCCGTGTGAATCCCCCTCGCTCAGCACGCTGGCCCGAAGCCCATTTAGAACCGCGGCCAATTTTGCGCACTTTTAAGAGCATTGAGAAATGGAGCAGCAATACGTTGTTGAATTAAACACAAAGGCAGGAATAAAGATTGACAGGGAAGTTAACCCTTTATTCCCATGGTCCGCTGCACTTTATTGCTTTGTATCGCACCTCCCCTGGGTATTTTTTGTCCAGGAAGCCTTTGAAATTAAATTGAAATAAGATGTCCATCTGTTAGTTGAATAACAGTCAAGATCTGAGTTCTTTAAATCCTTATTATTCACAGATTATCCTTTCAGCCTCTCAGAATAATAAATGAAGAGTCCACGCCTGGATTACTGACAGACCATTGCATCCCTAAGAGCTATGGAGTAGGATCAGAGCCTCTGGGTGAAGGTGTCAATCCGAGCTGACCCTTGGAGTTAGTGAGGTGTCTTTATAAAGTGGTAGTAGACAGATATTCACCACCCATCCCTAGACCCTCGTCCCACCAGCTCATCACCCGCCTTCTCTGCCGACCCTTTCCACCCCTGTAAGTCGAAAAAATTGGGTAAATGAGGGAGAAAGGAGTTTAAATAAAATAACCGGGGGTGGAGGGGGTGGGGGGGGTTGTGGGGGGGGGGGGGGTGGGAGGGGGGAAGAATTAAATCCTTGTGCATTGAGACTTGGTGGTGAACGACTTCAAACACAGCCCTGAATAACCAAGGAACAGAAATAAAAGCAGAAATGCACGCCATTAGTTACACACTGAGCTCTGTCAGTGTCAGTGTTAAATGGGTTCTTTAAAGGGAAAAACGAGGGAGTAACAAACCTGCCAAAAAGTGCATTTGGCTGAACTAACTCTGAATAAATTGAGGTCTATTCATCCATATTGTGTCACAGCCTCTGCCCTGACAACAACAAAGGCATTGGTTATATATTTACAACACTCGGAACAATTTGATCTGACCAATTAAATTAATACCATAACATGAACCCAGACAACAACAATATCAGCACCAAATGAGCAGCGCTGGAAGGCTTGGCATACCCAGAATACCCAATCCTCTCGCAGAGCTAGAGTCGACTACAGAGACACCCAAACCCCTGCACATCTCTGCACATCTCTGCACGATCGAACACACTATGGGAACTTCACTCACCCCCCTGCAGGAACTATACAACAGGAGGTGCAACTCCAGAGCAAATAAAATCATGGGAGACCCCTTCCACCCCTGCAACGGACTGTTCCAGCTGCTACGGTCAGGCAAACGCCTCCGTTGCCATGCGGTGAGAACGGAGAGGTTGAGAAGGAGTTTCTTCCCAGAGGCAATTCGGACTGTAAACGCCTATCTCACCAGGGACTAACTCTACTGAACGTTTTTCCTTCCATTATTTATTATGCAAAAGAATATGTGTGTTATGATTGTGTTTATAATTTGTTTGGTTGTTTTGTTGTTTGTCTTTTGCACAAAAGTCCGCGAGCATTGCCACTTTCATTTCACTGCACATCTCGTATGTGTATGTGACAAATAAACTTGACTTGACTTGACTTGACTTGACTTGACTTGACTTGACTTGACTTGACTTGACTTGACTTGGGCCCAGGTACATTGACGCAGTTGTACATCACTGCCTCTGATTGAGGAAGTTTCGATCTGTTGACCAACACTCTCGTGAACTTCTACAGTGCAGAGAATACTGACTGGTTGCATCATGGCCTGACTCAGCAATCACGTATTGTCTTTGCACTGCCTGGTTAGCACAGGTAGCAACAAAAGCTTTTCACTGTACCTCGCTCGGCACACCTGATAATAAACTAAACTGAACTTGAAGGCCCAAGAATGAAGGAGATTACAGAGAACGGTAGACACTATGCCCAGTCCATCACAGGTACTGACCTCCCCACCATCAAAGGGATGTACAGGAAGCGATGCCTCAAAAAGGCAGCCAATATCATCAAACACCCAGAGCAGCTTGTCCATACTCTCTTTTCATTCCTACTATCAGGAAGAAGGTATAGGAGCCTGAAAATCATGACCACCAGGTTCAGGAATAGCTTCTTCCTAGCAACCATCAGGCTCTTGAACACTACACAACACTAATCTCAGCAAAGGTAGACAAAAGTGCTGGAGAAACTCAGCGGGTGCAGCAGCATCTGTGGAGCGAAGAAAATAGTCAATGTTTTGGACCCAAAACCGTTCTTCAGGCACTTTTTCAGCACTTTTGTCTACCTTCGATTTTCCAGCATCTGCAGTTCCTTCTTAAACACTAATCTCAGCAACTATGATCCTCAACGAGTTATGACTTTGGTTACCGTAAGGACTTTGGTTTTCACACTATAATGGTTACCTATTATTACATTTATTATTAAATTGTGTTATTGATTATTATATATTTATCTGTGAAGTATTGTGTTGATGGACCTGTTAAGCTGCAGCAGATAAGAATGTCATTGAACAGTTGTTAGTGCATGCGGCAATTAAACACTCTTCACCCCTCTCTGCCTGAGAGCCAAGTCAATGGATATTTTTAAGGCAGAGATTGATAGATTCTTGATTAGTACGGGTGTCAGGGGTTATGGGGAGAAGGCAAGGTGGGGTTAGGTGGGAGAGATAGATCAGCCATGATTGAATGGCGGGGGAGACTTGATGGGCCAACCAGCTGAATTCTGCTCCTATCACATGAATTTATCAATTTATGAACTTAATTCCACCAATGCTAGCAGATTTCCCCCCATCCCAATCATTCTGGTGACATTGTAGTTTAAACCAATCCTCTCTTTAACTAAAATCCACATCCTAAATGAGGGATGAGATGGGATAGGGTAACGATTCCAATTTTTGAAGATTAAACTAATTGACCCTCTTCCCAAAATGTGTACTGCAAGGGGTAACCTACCTGCGATAAATCTCATCTAAGTCCATTGAAATGGAAGTGAAGGCCTCTTTAGCTTCTTCTGTTCTCGAAACACTTACCACAGCAAAGTCAACCACCACAAGGCTCTCCCCCTCAGCGAATTGTCCAAACCTGATCCTGCCAATGCTAAACTATAAACAGAAGATAGACGCAAATTGCTGGAGTAACTCAGCGGGACAGACAGCATCTCTGGAGGGAAGGAGTGGGTGATGTTTCGGGTCGAGACCCTTCTTCAGACCCAGATTCTAGCAACTGACATTATAAAGAGTATGGCCACATTGGGATTGGAGTCAGTGAGTGGTTTATGCTGGGACATTTACAATTGCAAAAATGAACAGTATGCGTAAATGAACCCGTACAGAAGAAGAATCCCACAAGATAGGCTCCACGGACATTTGCTTGTCTCCAACAATAACTGCCGAGTGAATATCTTATTTACATTCCAAAGAAATTAAATGGGATGGGAAAAAAGGGACGGAGCATTATTGGAGCTGGTTGTAGTCTATGGAAATCATCCCACAAGCAACCCCTTAACAAGGCAGTGAATAAACCAGAGAAAGGCAACGAGGTTTTAATTGGTGACACATTATATTTATCAAACTGACAGTGAAGATACCAACAACAGGCTTTCTTGTTGGGCATTATACATATACATTACCGGCTTTGAGTCTTTTCGCAGTCTATTCATGGGCTGCGATCAATTGTGGTTATCATGTGTGAAAAGAGTAAAAACATAATAATCAAACGACAGACTGAATGATAACACTGAATTATTCATTGGGGTTCTTAAAGTCTCAGATAAATCAAATCTTCAACAAAAGATGCTCTTTGTCCTGAACAATCAATCAGCAACAGTGCAGGACCTCCTGAATGGAGCACATCCCTTTCAAGGATGTTTGCTTCCCAGTGTCCACACACTATATGGCAAACTTATTAAGAAACATTTAATATTTGTAACCTGATAACAAAAGAGGGGGGGGGGGGGGAGGGGGGGAGGGGGGGGGGGGGGAAATACAATTTGTGGGGGTGCCGTTTTTTTTTTGGAATTCTTTGCATTTATTGACGTGGGAACAATTCAGGGTGACTTTTTTTTCTTCTGTGAGAAAGTGACAAGGGAAGTGTTTTAGGCTTTATGCAAAAATCATTTGTCACAGAAATGCTTGATGTGCAATTATTTTGATGAGAGGCTGAATGTTTTATAGATGACGGAAAGCTGGTCTTGAGTCAAGGGTGTTAAATTGTCATATGTGGTGAGACCAATAACATTCTTACCTGCTGTACTTACCAGAACATCGACCCAATAACGGCGATATAAACCTATAACGATGCATACCACAATGAATTGGTAACTGTAATACCATAAACACATGGAGATGTGCACAGCATTGAAACAGGCCCTTTGGCCCATCTTGTCCATACAAACCAACTTGGCAGACTGGGCTAGACCTATTTGTTTGCGTCTGGCCCTTTGCCCTCCAAACCTCACCTGTCAAATTGTCTTTTAAAAATAGAGTCCACTTTCTCTGGCAGCTCACTACTGATGGTACAGATTCACACCCTCTGGGTGAAAGATATGACACCTGCTGTCACTCATAAATCTCCGCCCTCTCACCTTAAGCATAGGCCCTCTGGTTTAGGAATCTCCCATCCTGGGAAAAAGACTATGAGTGTTCACTCTTTCCATGCCCCTCATGATCGTAGTGTAAAACCAAAGTCTGTAGTTTGCAATCCATAGTAACAGTCCATAGAAGATGATAGTTGTTGAGGTAGGGTTAGCGTTGTGCAGGACACAGAACAGAACAGCACAGGAACAGGCCCTTCAGCCCACAATGTCTGTGCTAAACCTGATGCCAAGTTAAAATAACGTCCTCTGCCTGCACGTGATCTGTATCACTAAATACTCTGCTTATAAAGTATAAAGTATAAAGTGTCCTTAAAGTATATAAAGTATATATTCAAGCTTATAAACTATAATGTATAAAGTATTTGCAGTTCCTTCTTAAACAAGTATCCTTTATTGTCATTTTGTCAATATATATATATCTATGCCTATGCCTATGCCAATATATATATATCTAAAATCTTTTTAAATGTCACTATTATATCTCCCTGGCAGCACATTGCAGACACCCAATCAATACCTTCTGTGTAAAAAAACTAGTCCCGCACATTTCCTTTAAACTATGCCCTTTATTATTTGGCATTTCCATCCTGGGAGAAAGATTCTGACTGTCTACCCGATCTAGGTCCCTCATGAATTGGGCGGCAAGGTGGCGCAGCGGTAGATTTACGGTGCCCGAGATCCTGACTATGGGCGCTGTCTGTAAGGAGTCCAGTGCGTTCTCCCTGTGACCATGTGGGTTTTCTCCGGGTGCTCCAGTTTCCTCTCACATTCCAAAGACATACAAGTTTGTAGGCTAGTTGTCTTGGTGAAAATTGTAAATTGTTCTCGAGTGTGTGTAGGGTAGTGTTAGTGTAAGTGGATCGCAGGCCGGCGCAGATTTGGTGGGCCGAAGGGCCTGTTTCTGCATTGTGTCGATGAACTAAACTCAACTTTATGCATTCCTATCAGTTGTCGCCTCAGCTTCCAAGCCTGTTCAACCTCTCCTCGTATCGAATACTCCTTCATCAAGGCAGCATTCTGGCAAACCTCCTCTGCACCCTCTCCAAAGCCTTCACATCCTTCTTGTTTTGGGGCAACCAGTGTTAGGGACACTACAAGTTATGCATAGACCACTGTTTCTCAGGTTCATGTCAAGAGTCAAGAGTCAAGAGTGTTTTATTGTCATATGTACTGAAACGGAACAATGGAATTCTTACTAGCAGCAGCCGCACACCAGGTTTGTAAACACAGTACTCAATGGGTAATAAAATAAACAAACGTAAATAAAAGTTCAATAAATCACTTTTAAAAACCCAATTTGTGGGGAAAAAAACAAAAAACAAAAAGGCCCAATATCTGGGCAAGATGATAAGACTAGGAAGGAACTTGCAGATTCGAAGATAGACAACAGGTCAGGCAGCATCTCTGGAGAAAAGGGATAGGTGACGTTTCGGGTCGAGGCGAAACGGGAAGGGTCTGAAGAAGGGCCTCGACCCAAAACATCACCTGTTCCTTTTCTCCAGAGATGCTGCCTGACCCGCTGAGTTACTCCAAGATGATAGAAGTGCAGGGAGGATGTGAGAATGGGATGGGAACTGTATAGTATCAGGGGATATGGGTGATTGATACTCAGCATGGATTCAGTGGGTTACAGGGCCAGTTATTGTGCCTCAGGACTGTCTTCGTGATGTCAGCACTGTCTAGTCAACTTGCACTGAAGGTGGCTTCAGAAAGGCTGTGATTGACTCCCATACCAGAAGCTGTGGAAGAGGTGTCCAAGCGAATTGTCTTGAGAGAAAGAGAAGAACTCTCACGTACCTGGCATCTTTCAAAAGGACGTACCTTCAGAATGGAGATGAGGAGGAATTTCTTTATGGTGACTCTGGAATTTACACGGGTACCATGTACTCTCGTGCTACCTGTTCCATGGCTAAACTGTCTCCCCCAACTGGTTTGCCAGGTGAGGAGGGGGCTGTGGAACCCCAGCAGGACCGAAAACAAGACCTGTCAAAGGGCAGATGAGCTTCTAGCGAGCCTACAGTAGAAGTTGCGATCACTGTTGTACACAGCATTGTAAGGAATGATGATAAAACACACACACACCAAAATCCTATACTTCCAGCGGCGGAAGTCCGCAGGATCTGGAGGACAGAGATGTGTGGTGCGTCCGTCACCATTTCCGTTGGAAACCAGCACCACTGCGTCGCTAATGTTTTCAATGAATGATGAATGAATGAATGAATGAATGAATGAATGAATGCTAAAGCGACCGACAAAGTGTGTCGATGGAACTGCAGATGCTGGTTACTGGATACTGAAGATGGATACAAAAAGGTGGAGGAATTCAGCGGGTCAGGCAGCATCTCTGGAGAAAATGAATAAGGCGACATTTCAGGTCGAGACCCTTCTTCAGACTGTCACCCATTCCTTTTCTCTAGAGATGCTGCTTGACCCGCTGAATTACTCCAGCATTTTGTGTCTATCTTTGGAGACCAAGATGTCAGGTATTTTTAAGGTGAGGTTGATAGATTCTTGATTAGGAAGGACGTCACAGAGAGAAGGCAAGAGAAAAATAGATCAACCATGATTGAATGGCGGAGCGGATCTGATGGGCCGAATGGATTAATTCTGCACCAGTCTAGTAGTCCTTCACCACCTCAGTGTGGACATTTATATGAGCTTTTATAACCAACATGGTATTTTTGAAATGCAATCACTGTGGCAGTGCAGGAAACACACAGCAAAATCCCACAAACATGCACACATGCATACACACACATGCACACTCACACACCCCCGTTCCCCACACACACACACACACACACGCACACACACATACACACACACACACACACACACACACACACACACACACACACACACACACACACACACACACACACACACACACACACACACACACACACACACCACATACACACACACACACACACACACACACACACACACACACACACACACATATGCATATGCCCTGTTTTACACAACACACAAACATTATATGCCCTTTGCAGTGAAGGGATTATCCTTTGCACCCTTCCCCCCTCTTCATCATAGAGCCGTGCGTTGGATACAGAGAGAGCAGTTAGACAGTGATCACTCCCTACATCCAGAGTTCCAGTCTAGATCACCGGGCTCAACATGGACCATGGAACGCAGAGCATCGTAGATTGCAGCACTGGTCCAGATCCTTGGCCCCACACTGTGTGAGACAAACATAATGCCGTGTGAATCTTCCCAGTCTGTACGTGAGCCATGTCCCTCTATTCCCTGCAGGTTCATGTGCCCCTCTCAAAGACTCTGTGATTCCACTATTGTATCTGGCCTCCACCCCCACCCCCGGCAGTGTATTCCAGGCACCCACCACTCACTGTGTAAAAAACCTGCCTCACACATCTCCTTTGAACTTTCGTCCTCTGGCCTTGAAGCTACACCCTCATCTTTGACACTTTCACGCTGGGGAAAAAGGTTCAGACTGTCTATCTTATCCATACCTCTATGTGCTGTAGTGACTCAGCGGGTATTGCAGTACCTCTGGAGAACAAGGATCGGTGACGTTTCGGGTCGGGACCTGCAGAACTAGCGTGAATGGGAGATTGGTGGCCGGCATGGACTCAGTGGATGGGAGGACCTGTTTCCATGGCCTATCTACAAACCAAAGCTGCACCAAGATGCCTCACTGGTGTTCCCTCCTTACTTCTGTACAGAAAAGCTAGAATAGCCTCAGAATAGGATGGGGCAACTCAGCCCAGAGTGAGTTTAGACACAAAAATCTGGAGTAACTCAGCGGGCCAGGCAGCATCTCTGGAGAGAAGGAATGAGTGATGCCTCCCATGCTGCCTGTCCCACTGAGTTAAGGGTCTGTCCCACTTTCACCACTTAATTCATGACCTTTTCTACTGGTTAAATTGGATAGGCATATGGATGAGAAGGGAATGGAGGGTTATGAGTGCAGGCAGGTGGGACTAAGGGGGAAAAAAAAATTGTTCGGCACGGACTTGTAGGGCCGAGATGGCCTGTTTCCGTGCTGTAATTGTTATATGGTTATATGTTATATGGTTATATGGTGGACATTTTTCATCAGGCTAGAAAAACGCCCCGACCTACTTGATGCCACGAGTACCTACGACTAGCATCACGACCTACCTACGACCTACCTACGACCTCGTGACGACCATGCTGCGGGTATGAGTCAAGGGCAAACTCGGCAGAGGTCGTGAATTAGTTCGTGACAGTGGGACTGGCCTTTAACTCCGGCTTTTTTGTGTCTATCTTCGGTTTCAAACCAGCACCTGCAGCTCCTTCTCACACACCCAGAGTGAGTGAGTTTCTCGTTGGACAAGCTGGCAAACTTGCCGAACGGCGTCTGGAGACTTCACCGCTGGCACGTTGTGTGGATTCACAACAAAATCAAATCCGCTCTCTCAGAAGTCTCCAGGTCCGGGTCACATTTGAGGGAAGATACAGTAACTCCGAAATCACACAAAGCGCTGTTGCTACAAACTAGACACAAATTCCTTCGCCTAGTTACAGTCTGAGGGCAGCTTTTTTCTATCTCCTACAGTGCCCAGCCAGCATTAGGAGATTAGCTGAGGCCGACACCTGATTGAAACTATCAAGTAAGTGACTAAAAGGCGACTTTGCATGGACACTGCACGTGCTTCGTTTGCTTTGAGCTCCTATAACATTTCCCCCTGCACTCGCTGCTAATCCTTTGTTAGCCCAAGGTTTTTAGACTGAGCAAAAGTACACTTTATAAGAAAAAAGGAGTCGAGATGAAGAGAGGGAGGGGAAAGGAGGGCGAGAGGAGTTGGGGAAGGGAGGGGCAAGGGAGAGGGGGGGGGGAGCAAAAGCTAATGAAATATTTAAGATTTTCCGAGCTGACAAAGGGGTCTTTGGCAGCTTTGTCGGGGAAGTCTGTGGAAGTTTAACGAGACAGCGGGTTGCTGTAGAGACCAGGTCACTCCATATTGATGGGAGCTGTGTTGGCATTGGTCACAGCTGTGCAGAGTTTACTTCTGGCTGGGATACCAGCACTCTGCCTTTGTCCGCCTTTGTCAGCGGGACAAAGTGCCAACTTTGCACAAAGTTGATCGCAACCCCCAAGATCTTTGTTGCCTCTGTGAGAAAGAGTGACACTGTGATGAATTCCTCCACTGCTGGGTCACAGACTCAGGAGGGCCCTTATCTGTCCCACTGTGTGTCCTCCCCCCCCCCCCCCCCCCCCCCCCCCCCCCCCCTGAATATTTCTTACTAAGTGATCTTGATTTATGAATCCCCCTCGCATTCAGCATATGTGACTTCAGCCGCTAATGTACAGGCAATAAGTGATGGGTGGATGGGCGGGGAGAGTGCAGAAAGAGAAAAGTGCATTATGTTCAGGAAGGATTTGATGGCATTTACACCACATCAAAGATTCTGCAGCACGTGATGCGTCTGATGCTGTGGTCAACTTCAGTTCAAGACTCACCAGCAGAACAATCAGTGTATCCGGAGATAAATGGGATAATGCGGCGACTATTACAGGGGAATCAATGCGGACGACCTGTTTGTCTTCACGTTGGCGGTAGGTATTAGTCAGACGGAGCTTGGGTAAGAACCGACACCCTACAATGGGTCGCCTCAGCTCTGTGTGAACATTCTACTGCCTGCACGTCCCTGCTCCCTCCGTTAGTGTAATGCAGTGAACATGACCTCGTGGGCCATTAACGAACAACCGCAGATGACCATATGTGACCAGCAGGCATTGTAGCAGAGTTAGGTTGTTCGGCCCATCGAGTCTACTCCGCCATTTGATCACGGATGATCTATTTTCCCCTCTCAACCCCATTCTCCTGCCTTAGACAATAGACAAGAGACAATAGGTGCAGGAGTAGGCCATTCGGCCCTTCCAGCCAGCACCGCCATTCAATGTGATCATGGCTGATCATCCCCAATCAGTACCCCGTTCCTGCCTTCTCCCCATATCCCCTGACTCCGCTATTTTTAAGAGCCCTATCTAGCTCTCTCTTGAAAGCATCCAGAGAACCTGCCTCCACCCCGCCCTCTGAGGCAGAGAATTCCACAGACTCACAAGTCTCTGTGAGAAAAAGTGTTTCCTAGTCTCCATTCTAAATGGCTTACCCCTTATTCTTAAACTGTGTATGTGTGGCTCTGGGTTCTGGACACCCCCAGCATCGGGAATATGTTTACTGCCTCTAGCGTGTCCAAGCCCTTAACAATCTTATATGTTTCAATGAGATCCCCTCACATCCTTCTAAACTCCAGAATGTACAAGCCCAGCTGCTCCATTCTCTCAGCATACGACAGTCTCGCCATCCCGGGAATTAACCTTGTAAACCTACGCTGCACTCCCTCAATAGCAAGAATGTCCTTCCTCAAATTAGGGGACCAAGACTCCAGGTGTGGTCTCACTAGGCCTTCTCCCCATAACCTTAGACACCCTTATCAATCCAGCACCTAGCAATTTCAGCTTTAAAAACACCCAATATCTTAGCCCCCTGCAGCCACCTGCAGCAATGAATTCCACAGTTTCACCACCCTCTGGCTGAAGATATTCCTCCTCACCTCCATTCTAAATGTCCGTCCTTTACTGAGGCTGGTTCTGGACTCTGGATTCTCCCATTACTGAAAATGTCTCCTTTATCAAGGCCTTTCACTATTCAGTCGGTTTCAATGGGATTCGATCGGATTCAATGAGATGCTGGGGTCAGGGAAAGAGCGTTCATGTCGCGTCCCTGTTTCCACCAATCGTTCCAACACCACACACAAGAAGCGCAAGACGCCATTGTACGCAGATGCTGAGAAATGTGTTCAGCTCTGGCTGACCAATTTCTAATCTTGTGATGTGGACTCGATAAGAAGAACGAAATGCTGGAATCTTGAGCAAAACTTTGGGCACTGCTGCCTCTCAATGCAAGAGACCCGGGTTCAATCCTGATCTCAGGTGCTGTCTGCGTGGAGTTTGCGTGTTCGCTCTGTGACCGCGTGGGTTTCCTCCGGGTGTTTTGATGTTCTCCTACATCCCAAAGCTGTGTGCGGGTTTGTAGGTTAATTGGCCTCTGAAAATGTCCCCGTGTGATGGGAGTGCGTGAGAGTGGGATCACATAGAACTTGTATACCGATGGTCAATGGTCGGCATGGACTGAATGGGCCGAAGAGCCTCTTTTCATGTTGTATCACTAAACGAAACTAAAGGGTCTTAACCCAAAACATTGCCTGCCAATTCACTCCACAGATGCTGCCTGACCCACTGAGTTCCTCCAGCTCTTTGTCTTTTTCTCTTGCATTCAAGCTGCTGAAATGGAATTGGTTTGCTGGGTGTTTAGTTGGGGATATATGGGCAGTATAGTAAGGGGCTGAGCTGCTTAGAACGCCCCCACGTTGAGAAGAAACATGGCAGATGTTCTATCACCTATCTTTACTGACTGTTTCTATTTTTCAGGAAGTTGTGGATCCAGTTGCAGAGGTGGGTAACGAGTCCCAGCTCCAAGAATACGGGATTGAATGGAGTTGGAATCAAGGTGTTGAAGACAGAGCTGTCATCAATTAAAATAAGTTAAGTAATTTGAGATGATGCAGAGGAGGTGGCCATAGGCACAGCAAAGAAGTGATTGGATATCTTGACAGCTTAAAGTACCTCGGCTCACACACATGCGTGCGTGCACACACCCACGCTCACACATGCCGTGCGCACACATACACATGCACGCCCACACGTGCACACACACATATACAAACACTCATATACGCACACACATGCACACACACATACAGACACACATACACACTCACACACACTGACACACTGATACAAATACACTCTCACCCACACACATGCAGACACATGGACTCACACATACACATGGGTACACACACAGACACTCTCACACACACATACACGCAACACACACACAGACACATACGCACAAAGACACGCACACACTCACATGGGCGTACACACACACACACACACACACACACACACACACACACACACACACACACACACACACACACACACACACACACACACACACACACACACACACACACACACACACACACACACACACACACACACACACCCTGAAGCACGTCCTGTCCTCTGCGGGTTTTATAGTCAAATTCAATAATTGCTCTTCATTATCTGTGCAATAACTGGCGTGGAAGGAGATAAGTGACGCTAATTTTTTGTGTACGTGAATTACTGCCAAACCTTTAATGGGATTGAGGCACCAAGTCACAGAATCATTTAGAATGGAAACAAGCCCTTAGCCCAACTCAGGCATGCCGACCAAGATGTCTATCTACGCAACTCCCATTTCCCTGCATTTGGCTTTGATTTATTTCCTATCTAGTGCCAGTCTATTAAACCCGGCGCTGTAAGGCAGGAACTCTGCATCTTTTCAGATGCTCTGTATCAATGTTGAACTTTTTTTTTCTCCAAAAATAATCTTTATTTAGAATTTTTAAATATACAAAAACAAGAACAGCGCCATAGTCTTGCGACATTTTCAGCGCCTCTACATCATGACTGTCGTAATGGGAGTGTCGGCGACTCGTAACGTGCTGGGAGTTCCAGCATCGTGACTCGACTTTGAAT